>NW_007251095.1:338544-372022 GCF_000164805.1 Carlito syrichta
GTTTTTTTTTGATTTATTGTAGAGATGAGGTCTCGCTGCCCAGGCGGGTCTCAAACCCGCGGGCTCAGGCAATCCACTCACCTCAGCCTCCCAAAGGCGCGGGATTACAGGCTGAGCCACCGAGCCCGGCTGTATGTTTAAAAGGCTCCCCCAAGTCATTCTGATGTATTTTAACAGTTGAGATTTCACTGCACTAGATCAATCACTTCAAGCAACTGGCAGAGTGATAGAAGTTACTTGCTGAAGATCCAGAAACTTATTCCCCATTCTTGAAGTCTACCTATTTTAAAGGACAAAAATACAAATTTTTTTTTTTTTGAGTTGGAGTCTCACTCCGTCGCCCAGGCTGGAGTGCAGTGGCATACTCAAGGCCACCCCAGTGTCGACCTGCTAGGCTCTGGCGATCCTTCTGTCTCAGCCTTCCAAGTAGCTGGAACTACAGGCTCAGGTTACCACACCCGCTAATTTTTTTTAAATTTATTATAGAGATGAGGTCTTGCCAAGTTGCTTGGACTGGTCTCAAACCCATGGGCTCAGGCAATCCTCTCACCTCAGTCTCCAAAAGTGCTGGGATTACAGGTCAAGCCACCGAGCCCGGCCTAAAAATACATTTTTGCAGTGCTTAAGGGATCCTTTAAACGGGATATAGTTGGAGTTAACACCCTATAGACTTTGGGGATGGAGGGAAGCAAATGTTTAAAAGATATAAGGTTTGAAGTAGATGATAACCGGTCCTGAGATAGCCAAATGTTTCTGGATCTGGCCTCACTCCTTCTATATTCTCAGCAAATCCTCCTCCCCTTATGAAGGATTGAGGGTTAAGGAAGAAGCAAGTATCCATGTAGAGATAGTAGGGCTTTCTCGCAGCAGTTTTAACTAGTCCTATCTGTTCTATACAAATTAGCAGAATACCCCTCCCCTGGCTCCAGGAGCAAAGCAGGACAGCCTAAATAGACACGGAGTCATGTCACATTGCCACATATGTTCTCACACCATCTGCTATGACTCTGAGCTCATCAGCTGGAGTATCACATCTAGGCAGACAGGTGCCATGCTCTCCTGGAAAAAGAGAACACCTTCTATACCATTCCACTGTCTATATCCTATGACTGTTTATTAATTCTCTCTCTCATTTCTCTCTGGATCTAGAATGGTGCCTTATGCATAGAGATGACAATCAAATAGAAGAGTGAAACTACTTTGAATCTACTACTGAGAGCCATGATATCTTAACACATGGTTCCAGAGTCTAACAGAAAAGGAACTAATGGCTAAAGGGAAGTGTAGATGAACTCTTTTCACAGAGCCCATTTCATTAATTCTCCTAGAAGACATCATAATCCACCTCTAGGCTTTACAGCACAAAACTCTCTTCAGATGTCCAGATCCACAATCTAGCCACATCCTAGACACCATGTAAATGATGCACTAGTACCTCTAACATTACATATCTCCTTCAAACCAATTTCTGTTAATGATATTACCATCCTTCCAATTACCCAAGCTAGAATCTACAGGTTATCTTCCATTCTTCCCTTTACTTCATCCTCTACCTCCAATTAAGGCTTTAAACCATTACTGAGCCAACTAAATAATGACTAGGACACTGGGAACAGGAAGTAAAGGATGGGTAGGAGAGATGATCAGGAGATATTTGATACGACTTACTTTCTACCCAAAGGCTTATTACACCCTTGTCCAAAAATCCTTACTTGTCCCTCAGTCTTTCCTTCAACCCCTCCTTCTGCACACAAAATGATTTCTTAGCTTTTTCCCACTGTTCCCCTACTTGTCATCTAAACTTCAGTCAAATTATATCATTCCTTTCTTCCTGAACATGTCCCTTGTTTTCCTTGCTCAAAGTTTTTACGAATGCTGTTCCCATAGTTTGAAAAGTCCTTCCCCCTCCATCTGTCATTCATCCCTCAAGGTCCAGCTTCAATGCTACCTCTTTCGTCCTCCAATTGAAGGTGTTTTTCCTTCTAAGAAAGACTAAAAAGCACCTTGTGTTTTAATGCTGTTTTTCACATTCTGCCTTATCACACTCTTAGTTCCCCCACCGAGGAGATGAAAAGTTTGTATTTCCACGTAGTACCTAGCAGTGCCTTTTCCATAGCAATTACTTTAAAATTGTGTGGAATGAATTACTCTCCCCTTCCTCAACTGCTAGGGAAATTACCTAAGTGAAACTACTTGTATTAATAACAAGAGAAGCTTGCATCCCAGCACACGTCCCTCTTTCTGTGTCTGTCTGCCTCTATTCCTATGTATATCCCTATGCCTAGCGCTCTCTCTCTCTCTCTCTCTCTCTCTCTCTGTGTGTGTGTGTGTGTGTGTGTGTGTGTGTGTGTATTCTATTTTTGTTTTTCACTCTGTGTTGTCTTCTTACCTCTCTCCTTTCTCTTTCTTGCACTGTCGATCTTTCTGTCTTTCATGGTCTTTTCCTTGTTATTGTCAGTATGTCTTTGACTTTACCCCTGCTTTCTCTTCTGTCTGTCCATTTCTGTTTCTCTGACACCTCCAAGCCCTTCTAACCTGGAGGTCAATCTCCGAAGCTCTTTAAAATCCTGCTTAAACTGTAACTCAAAGTAGAGTGTTCTTGGACCTTTAAAGTTGAAACTCAAAGAGAAGGCTAAAGTCTGAAAACCTTGTAACTCTGAGGAAAATCAACTTTCCAGGGTTAGCTGACATCCAGTGCCTATGGTAGAGGGTGTGAATTGGAATCTTCAGACACAGTGAATGCTTAATTTACATGATAAGGCATAAAGATATAAAAGGTGACCCACAACAGTTAATCACAATAACAATGCTAATTTCTCTAACTCTGGTTTCAAAGATAAGGACATGTTAGAGAGCAAACAAAAAGGTCTGGAAAATCATTGACCATTTTGGCACCTTGTGGAGGAAACTCAACGAATTCCTATATACACATAAATGAATTGAAACTAAAGGCACTTAATAATGCTAACAATTTTTTCAATGCTCAGTGTCAGACAAACGTCTTACATACATTAATTTATTCAATCCCAATTGTGGGGTGGGGAGAACTGAGATTGAAGGTGGTTAATTAACTCCATGATCAGCCATCCCCAAGGAGGGGAGCTAGGATTTGAACTCAGGTGTAGTCAGAATCCAAAGCCTTGGCTCCTAGTCTCTCCAGCATTTCTCAGATTTGTCAGTTTTTAGGAATTCCTTGGGTGTTCATTAAACCTTCAGATTCCTGAGCCTCACCCTAAACCTACCAAATCCCCACTTGTTTAAGAAATGACCTAGGTGATTTTTTCTTTTTTCTTTTCATTTCTTTTTTTCTTTCTTTTTTTTTTTTTTTTTTTTTTTTTTTTTTTTTTTTTTTGGTCAGGGTCTCACTCTGTTGCCCAGGCTGGAGCGCAGTCACATGATCACAGCTCACCACACAGCCTTCAACTTCTGGGCTCAAAGTGAACCTCCTGCATCAGTCTCCTGAGTAGCTGGGACTACAAGCATACACTACCACACCTGGTTATTTATTTATTTATTTTTAAATTTTTATAGAGCCGAGGTCTCACTATGCTGCCCAGACTGGTCTCAAACCCCTGGGCTCAAGTAGTCTTCCCACCTCGGTCTCCCAAAATGCCGGAGGATTACAGGTGTGAACCATAGTGTCTGCCCCTCCGGTGATTCTTATCATCAACCCTGAGTGGGAAACAGTGCATTGCACTAAATAGTTTCTCTGACCATGATGTGAGGAGAGACAAATTTTCCTAGTAGTTACTAGCACTCCTTGATCTGTCTTCTTCCACTCAGTTCTTTGCTAATCCCTCCTCTCCAGAGAATCAAAATTAACCTTGGAGTCTTCTATTGTCTAAATGTATGGAAGTACCTACCCTGGAGACATTTGAATTTTGGCCTGAATTTGGATGAAAGTCAACAAAGAGGTGGAGCTTTACTGACAGAATGCAATTGAGAATATGCTGTGTTTATGTGGGGTGAGGGAGATTAAGCAGGTTGAAATCTTCCTGATACTCTTAAGGATCATACCATGTAGATGACAGACTATTCACCATTTTAAATCTTGGCTTTCATTATAAAAAGGATTTTTCTTTTAATTGATAGAATGGATCAGGTACTAATAGTAAACACAAACACCAAGAAAATGCATAGGCTGAAAATACAAAATAACAATGACTTACATACAGTGTATTGACTGTCAGGCCCTATGCTAAGTGATTTACATAAATCTCATTGAATATCCCAACAGACTTGTGAAGTAGCCACTTTAATTATCTGGATTTTACAGATAATGAGACTGAGGCTCAGAAAAATTATTTGTCCAAGATCTAAGATCCCAACCCAGGGTTTGTTTGATTTGTTAAAAGAAAAACCTTGGACAAATTAAATTGAACAGAGTTTAATTGAGCAAAGAATGATTTGCAAATTGGGCAGCCCTCCCTTCACTCCAAACCAGAATAGGTTCAGAGAGACTTTGCCCCTGCCACATGGTCAGAGAAGATTTATGGACAAAAAAAGAAAGGTTAGAGTACAGGAAGTGGAAGTGAGGTATAGAAATAGCTGGATTAGTTACAGCCTGGCATTTGCCTTATTTGAACACTATTTGAACAGTTGGCGACTGTTGATTGGCCAAAACTTGGTAATTAATACAAGAGTAGGTTATACATCCAGTTAGGTAGGTTACAGTTCAGTGTGTAGAGAAACCTTTAGGCTGAATTTACAAGGAGGCAGCTTTAGGCTAAACTTAATTTAACTGACTGCAGTTTGTGCCCTTAACACTCTGCTGCACAGCCTCTGCTACAAATAGGTCAAAGAATAATTTGGGTAAATTCAGTGATTGTAGATCCCCAGTGAGCAATGAAAGGGAGTTTTAGGATATTGAGAATGCTTTGAAAAATATTTTGAGGTTATTACTTCGAAGGGAAAGCACAGGGTTCTTCGACAAAGGGTTTTTTTTTTTGTATCACTTATAGAGAGATATTAATTTAATCTGCTATAGCATTTCCTGTGTTCTTATCTTCTTAGGTTTATTAGCAAATAATTCCTTTAGTCAGTTAAAGTACCATCTGGATAAACTACTTTGAATTCTCTGTCAACTCAGAACCATAGCCGAGTGCCATGGCTCACACTTGTTATCCCAGCGCTTTGGGAGGCCGAGACAAGAAGAGTTCAAGACCAGACTGGGCAACATGGTGAGACTTTGTCTCTATAATAAATAAAAAATTACCGGGTGTGGTGGTACACATCTGTAGTCCCAACTACTTGGAAGGCTGAGGTGGAAGGATCACCTGAGCCCAGCAGGTCAAGGCTCTGGTAGCCAGGATTGTGCCACTGCACTCCAGCCTGGGCAACAGAATGAGAATCTGATTTTTTTAAAAATCAGAAATTTTTTCTGAAACCTCAGAATCCTAAATTCCCCGAGTTTATAGACTTTTTTAAAATTTCCTTTATAATGATCAAAGATGCCCCCAAAGTAGAATGATGAAGAGAGGAGGGATGAAAGCACTTTGCCGTTCTTGAATTCTTCCATTTCTGAAATGTTTCTCCCCATTATGTAAAAAGGAATCAAGTGAAATACAATATAATAAAAAGCCTCTCATCTAGAAGTACAAGATATTTGACATATATGTGTAAGCTGCTTGTCAACAATTCTTTTCAACTGGCAATGTACAGTGGCTCACACTTGTAATCCCAGCACTTTGGCTGAGGCAGGAGGAGTGCTTGAGTCCAGGAGTTCAAGACCAGTCTGGGCAACATAACAAAACCCTGTCTCTACAACAAAATCGAAAAATTTGCTGGGCATGGTGGCATGTACCTGTAGCCCCAGCTACTTGGGATGCTGAAGTAGAAGGATCGCCTGAGCCCAGGAAGTCAAGGTCGTGATCATGCCACTGCACACCAGACTGGGCAACAGAATGGGATTCTGACTCAAAAAAAAAATTCCTTTCAACTCACATAAGTCTACCAAAAGTATATATTCTTAAATAAGAGCCTAATAGCCTTCAAATATCTGAGTACTTATAATTTCCAAATCTAGAATTCCTTTTTTTCTACCCAAACTGTACAAGTAAGCATAAGTCAGAATTTTGAAAGAAAAAAAAAACACTTCTGCTTTCAAAAAACAAGCGATTATCAAAATGGCTACATTTACTGCATTCATCATTAACTAACTTATACAACACAGTGACTTCACATAAGGGAAGAAGAATATTTTTAACATACGAGGGGGACCCAAAAACCCTGGAATTATCTTTTCGAGGGTAGGCCTCTTGTAGTACACTTGGAATTTGCTCCTCCAGATCAAATGGTCAACCAAAATTTTTATCTGGGAGTTTTGCAGAAGAAATGTCTCGAGTTGTGGCAAACAGGTGACTGGTTCTTCCTCTATGACAACGCACCTGCCTACACACACTGAATGTTCAGCAGTTTTTGAACAAAAAAACAGTATGATTCCTGTGCCTTACCCTCCCTATTCACCTAATCTCACCCTGAGTGACTTTTTTTGGTTTCCTCAAAGAAAATAGTCTTCAAAAGGAAATGTTTTGCCGATGTGAAAGAGGTGAAACAAAAAACAGCAGAAACACTAAAAGGCATCGAAACTGACAAGTTCAAAATAGGTGTATTACATCAAAATGGAGAGTTCTTTGAAGGTGACTAAAGTTTACACATGTAAGAATAAATGCACTATTTTTATAAGTAAATTCTAGGTTTTTTGGGTCCCTCCCATGTTGTATGTTATTAACTTATCTTTTGCAAATATGTTTTTATTTTTGACAAAGCAATACACAAACTTAATTAATACAAATTTAATCAGTAAAGAATAGCTGCCTCTTTCCCACATTTTCATTTCCAGCATACAAACACTTTCAAATATTTCGGGGTTTAGTTCTTCTGTTAATTCATATGATAAGCTAATAACACTTTTTCTGTAACAAAACGATATGCCTTATCATCCAGCTACACAAATTAGGAACATTTTGCCAATAGTGCTTTGTTTAGACTCTCCTCTCCCATTTTTTTCCTGGAGTTTATTTTTGTTTCCGATTTTCTCTCCCTACTAACCAGTCCTTGGAATAAGGGCCAAGTATAACTTCTAACTCGTTCCTCTGTGCCTTTCTCACTGTCTGGAAACTCTGTCCTCTGTTCTTCGCAGAGAAAACAACTTACATTGCTGGGAACACAGGAGAGAAAGTGGATTCTGTAACATTAAGCCACTTTTTTTTATAAATGGCATTTATTAGTTTTATATTTTTGGTACAATTGATATACAACGAACTGCATATATTTGAACTACACAATTTGAAAGTTTTTGTGTGTGTCTGCAATGGTACAATCACAGCTCAACCTCCTGGGTTCAGGAGATCCTTCTGCTTCAGTTTCCCAAGTAGCTGGGACCACCACACCTGGCTAATTTTTTTTTTTTTTTTTGGAGAGATGAGGTCTTGCTATGCTGCCTAGGCTGGTAAAAGTTTTAAAACAAGCATACACACTTGATAGCACCATGTCATCCTGCCTCTCCCCATACCCCTTCCCCAATTTGGAAACCACTGATCTACTTTGTGACACTGTAGATTAATTTTCTATAGATTTCAATAAATGAAATCGCACAATATGTACTCTTTTAGTCTGGCTTCTTTTACTCAGCATAATTATCTTGAGATTATTTCATACTGTTGTGTGGATCCATAATTCTTTCATTTTGGTTGCTAAGTAGTGGTCCATTGAATGGATACAGAACAATGTGTTTATCCATTCACTTCTTGATGGGCGTTTGGGTTGTTTCCAGTTTGGGGTAGTTAACAAATAAATCTGTTATGAACATTCAAATACAAATTTTTGTATGAATACATGATTTCTTTTGTCTTGGGTAATACATAGAGATGAAATGGTGGGATTTTATGGTAGGTGTATGTATAACTTTTTAAGAAACTGTCAAACTGTTTTCAAAGTGGTTGTACCATTTTATATTCTCATCAGCAGTAAATGAGTTTCACTTTCTCCACATCGTTGCCACACGGTATAACCAATCTTTTTTAGTTCTTCTAATAGGCGTGTAATAGTATCTCATTGTGGTTTATTTTGCATTTCCCAGATGAATAGTTATTAAGCAGCATATCATGTACTTAATAGTCATTTTTAAAATCTTTGGTGAAGTGTGTGTTCAAATTTTTTCTTATTCTCTCAGGGGTCTTAAGATCACCCTCCAGTTTGCTAACTCACTAAAAGGACTCACACAGTCTAATAGAAGACTTTACTCGTGGCTAGAATTTGTAACAGAAAAAGTACACAGTGCAAGCTCAACAGGAACAACATATCTATTGAGTGAAGTCCAGAATTGTCAGGCACAGTTCCTACCGGGGTCTCACAAGACATACTTTTTCTCTGGATGTGAACTATAGGGACACATGAGAAGACTCTCTCAAGGGTCCTCAGGATCCAAGGTTTTTATGGATGGCTGTCACACAGCACATTCTGCTCTGCAACCAGCTGTGGCATTCAAAACTCATGACCTCAACAATGAAATCAGGTGCACACCATCAATCTTGATGTTTGTGCAAATAGTCCATTGCTACAGGTAGACATAATAAAATCCTCAATTGTTAACATAAAGAACCAGCCAAATACTACATTCCCAGAGGCTGTCCAAGAATCAGTGATGACCCCAAGTTTTCTTAAAGATGTGTGAGAAGTGAGCAACAAAACCTGCTGTGTTCACTCTTTTCTCACACCCATTTTATTATCAGACTGTTTGTTTACTTACTAAGTTTTAAGAGCTCTTTATAGGCTGGGCACAGTGGCTCAACCCTGTAATCCCAGCAACTTTGGGAGGCCGAGGTGAGGGGATTGCCTTAGCCCACAGGTTTGAGTATAGCAGGGCAACTTGGAAAGACCTCATCTCTACAATTAAAAAAAAAAAAAAAGCCAGGTGTGGTAGCACATGCCTGTAGTTCTGGAACTTGGAAGGCTGAGGCAGAAGGATGGCCTGAGCTCAGTGGATCGACCCTGGGGTGGTCGTGAGCATGCCACTACACTTCAGCCTGGGTGACGGAGTGAGACTCCAACTCAAAAAAAGGGGGGGGGGGTTCTTTATGTGTTCTAGATACAATCTTTTATCAAATATGTTCTTTGCAAGGATGTTCTCCAGTTCTTGATTTGTTCTTTTATTCTCCTGACGGTGTCTTCTAAATAACGGAAATTTTTAAAATGTTGGTGAAGCCCAATTTATTAATTTGTTCTTTATGTGTTATGCATGTGGTATCATTTCTATGACATTTTTGCCAAATCCATGATCTCAAATAATTTTTTCTTAGGTTTTGTTTGAGAAGTTTTATAATTTTAGGTTTTTACTTTTAGGTCCGGAGTCCTTTTTGAAATAATTTTTGTATATGGTTTGACTTGGAGTGTTTTTAAGCAAATCTTTCCTATCATATCTTTTCACTCAAATACTTCAGCAGATATTTCTAGAATATGAGAAGAATTTTAAAAACACAATCCCAATATCTTTATCAATCTGTGTTCAAATTTCCCCAATTGTCCCAAAAAATGTTTTGTTTATTTGAATCATGATCCAAACAAAATCAGCATATTATATTATGTTGATTTGTTTCTTACATCTCTAGTAATCTATAACATGCTCTTCCCCCATTTTCCCATGCCATTAAAAAAAAGTAAACTAGGTCATCTGTGTCATAGAAGTTCCCACATTCTGGATTTGGCTGATTGTATCTGTTCAGTGCTTTTAACAGGTTTCTCTATCCCTGTATTTCCAGCAATATTGATTTTTTTTATTTGTTGATGTTGGATATCATATTATTTACTCTGTGCTGTGAAAGGATTTAGCTCACATAATACTCTCTACTTCCCTCTCAATGATTATCCCTTCAATATCTTTAGGCACAGAATAAACATGGAAGATTTTGAAGAATCAGTATGTATACAATAAGTCTTCAATGTCATCGATATGTTTTTGGAAACTAGGACTTGAAGGGAAATGATGTATAACGAAACCAATCTTACCTAAAAGGCTAATTGATGTAAACCAGAGTTAAGTTCTGTTGACATATTTCTGGTGTAAAAACATCACCAGACTTTTAAATAAATACCCAAAACACTTCTAATATTGAAATAAATGTGAGCTATACATACATTTAAGAAAGATTAATAAAAACAAGATAGCTATTTACTCAATTTTGGTGAATAAGTGAATGAAAGCAATTGTAGTTGTGGTAAATTAAATCAAGGAATAAATGTGAAGCAAAAGTCGTCAGAAGTACCTCCTACCACCATGCAGTTCTACAACAATCACAAATACGACAAGCTTACTGAGTACTTTGGTACTGCATTATTTGTTGTCATGAATTTGTATTATTTTGTATGCTTTACACATTTTTACCTTACAAGCATGTGTATTCATTCATTCATTTTCCAACCCGCTTATTGCAGTTCAGGGTCTCAGGTGACTGAGCCTATTCAGGCAGCTCAGGGCATCAAGCAAAAACCCACTCTGGATAGATCGCCATCCCATCACAGGGCAACACACACACACACACACACACACACACACACACACACACTCACTCACTCACACTGAGACAATTTAAACATGCCATTTTATCTAATGTGCACATCTTGGGATTGTGAGAGAAAACCAGAGTACCCAAAGAAAACCCACACAGACATGGGTGGACTGTTTAAAATCCACACATACAGTCGCCCTGGCCAGGAAGCTATTTTTTTCTCATCAACATTATAACAAAATAACATTGAACAAAATGATTTTACTCAAAGACTTGCTATAATTATTTGCTTTTTACCAAGTAGTGTCATTATTTTAGTCTTGCTTCTACTATCAACTACTATATACTATAATAAGCTAGCTTTTATCCAAGGCAATAGCAGTGGGAGAGTGGAGAATAGAGAGTTGAGACATATCTCAGAAGAATAACTGACTGCACTGAATAAAGGAAGGAAAAGTGAAAGAGTGTAGAATGAATTTTCTATTTCTGGTTTCAACAACTGAATACATAGCGGTGTCATTTACCTAGCTAAGGAATAGAAGAGGCAGAGTAGGTTTGAGGTAGGAGTTGGGAGCATAGAAGGAAAATAAATTCAGTTTAGGACATTGAGACATGTGATACCCATAAACAATGAAGTGGAAATGCCCAGTAGACCATGTGGAAGCATGGATCTGGAGTTCAGAAAAGAGATGTGAGTCAGAGATGTAACAGTGAAATGGCAAAAGGCTAACACAGCTAACTCCATTTTAGACTGAGTGAGGTGGGGGTTGGGGGCTCGGGCCTCTATTCATGCTTGCACATAGAATACTTTTGAAACACTGAAAAGACAATGTAGGAACAACAAGTACATAGCTCTTAAGATGAACTCTGGAGAAAAGGGGAGTATGTACACTATGTTTTATTAAAGATTTAAAGGAACAAGAAGACCATTAACTAAAGACAAAGAGATTTCACAACTTTTTCTGGACCACTCCCAGATGTCTGTGGATCAGCCACCTCTTGTTCTCAGCCCCCTCCTTTTCCCTTATGCCTAGATAAAAACTGAATAAAGCACAACTGAAGATGGGCCTTTAGGACACTAGTCTGTCATCTTGGTTTTGCTGGCACTTAGAAATAAAGCCACATTTCTTGCTCCAACTCTGTCTCTCGACTTGTTGGCTGTCACACGGTGAGCAGAACAAGCTTGAACTCAGTTACAGAAGTTTGATGGGTATCGCATGTCTCAATGTCCATAGTCATCAGTTATACGTGTGACAGTTGAAGCCATGGGCATGAATGATATTGCTTAGGGAATGTATAAAGAATGAAGAACGGGCTTGGTGGCTCAGCCTGTAATCCCAGTACTTGGGAGGCCAAGGCTAGTGGATTGCCTGAGTCCATGGGTTCGAGACCAGCCCGGGAAACTTGGTGAGACCTCGTCTCTACAATAAATCAAAAAATTAGCTGGGCGGGGTAACGTGCGCCTGTAGTTCTGGCTACTTGGAAGGCTGAGGTGGAAGGATTGCAGGAGCCAAGTAGGTTGACACTGGGGTGGTGGTGAGGGTGCCATTGCGCTCCAACCTGGGCAACAGAGTGAGACTCCAACTCAAAAAAAAAAAAGAATGAAGAAAGAGGAAGACAAATGACAAAACCTTGAGGAGCACCACGATTTAAGAGGACAAAAGCAGTAAACTGTCACAGTGGGTGATGAGAACCATGATAAAGACATGGATGCGATACCCTTGAGACTCAAAATAAGTTGATCACTGTGGCAGGGAGAAGTTATCATAAAAGAAGTTATCACTTTGATTTGAACATTGAAGGATGTGTAGGAGTATGCCAATGGGATAAGGGTTAAGAAAGCAGATCAACTTACCAATTTCACAAGGAAAACAAAAGACTTCAAATGAGAGCTCTGTCAACCAACCCCCACCTCTATACACACAAACCCGGAGCAGTGTTCCTCAAAGTGTGGTAAACAATCCACTTTCATTAGAACACAGGGGCTTTATCAAAATGAATACCATGTACTAAATTTTGTACAAACTAATCTAAGGTGTGACTGTGGAATGTGCTAAAGTTAAGTGGAGATAAAAGGCTTTGAAACTGATGAGGTCAAAGAATTGTGACCTCCAACCTGCCGGTTTTAGCAGAAATGCATAGTGGGAAAACTGGGGGAGCAAGAAGTTTTTGCAAGATGATAATTGACTCAATATGTTTTCCTTTGTTAAAATGGAAAAATGAACCAAATAAGACTAAGAGTGGAGTAGATTTTCTCCTGATCTGGTCCCAAGTTAACCAAGAAGTACAGTCACCTTGATGAAAAAGTAATCAGCAATTGTTTTGGTTTATTGAATGTAGTCAATAAAACAACAAAAACAATAACAACATACCCATGACTTAACCTTGATTTTGTTTTCACTTTTCATCTGGTTATCTGGTACTTTACACTCAGCCCTACCTAATGAACTGATCTTACCTCAAGTCTCTAAATGTTTAGTCTTTCATTTGATCAGTAACTCTGGAGATAAAAATGTTCATGTTTCTCATAATTTTTATTATAAAAAGAGAAAATATCAAGTCGAGTCATTGGCTACTGTTAAGTCAGAAAATGTTTCTATCTATGTCTTCATAAAAAAGATGGATAACTACAAATTTGGAAATACATTATTTGAAGTACAGCATGAACTAGATTACTCTTGGGAATAAACTCATCATGTCTCTATGGAATCCCAGGGCTGTACTTTCAAACTAAATTTGATGGCTTATGAATATCCTACTATGGCTAGAAATATTCTTCTTCTGAGAAATCTGCTAATGTGCTTTGTTATTATGTTGAAGCAGCTATGTGCATGGCTCTCTAGAGTTGGATATATCTTGTTGGAAACAAGCTATCAAACTTCAAAAGTCTGTAACATACTGCCTTGTTTTCAGAGAATCTATGAATATTCCTATTCATTTCTTGTAATTTTTTTAAGAAAAAAATCATATAAAATAATAGCTTCCTTTGAAGGACTACTATATCAGTCCCCATCCTGTGATAAAATTAAATCAATTTTGATTTCAAGGTTAAACACGAAGAATGATAGGCTTTCATAAGAAAACTGGTCCCTCTCTTTTTTTATTCACTAATTTTATTTATCATTAGTTTTCCAAGATAAATTTCCTCATCCACATATTGTGCTAGTTAAAGTTAATAATGTTCAAATCAAATGATAATTCCTAATAAACAGAAATAAGAAGATGCTTTAGAAAGTATAAGCGGTGTGAAGGGAAAAAAAAAAGAGGTGTGAAGGGAAACTAAAGTATTACTTCTACTGAGATTCTACTCAGGAGTTGAGTGATTATGTTGAAAAACAAAGACAAACAAACAAACAAAACAGAATCATGAAACTTAGAGAAAGTAAACCAGGAGAATAAAGAACTGTCACTATGTGTACAAATTTGTGTTAAGTAAAGGTACTGAAAAAAAGAAATACTGAGCCGGGCTCGGTGGCTCAGCCTGTAATCCCGTGCCTTTGGGAGGCTGAGGTGAGTGGATTGCCTGAGCCCACGGGTTCGAGACCCGCCTGGGCAGCAAGACCTCATCTCTACAATAAATCAAAAAATCAGCCAGGCGCGGTAGCGCATGCCTGTAATTCCGGCTACTCGGAAGGCTGAGGCGGAAGGATCGCCGGAGCCCAGCAGGTCGAGGCTGTGGTGGCTGGGAGTGGCCACTGCACTCCAGTCTGGGCGACAGAGTGAGACTCCAACTCAAAAAAAAACAACAAAACAAAACTCATATCTATCAAAACAATCTTACAATGATTTTATAAGCTTGCTAGCTATTGCCTTGGTTGCTAGGGCTTCCATAACAAAGTACCACAGACTGGGAAGCTTGAACAACCGAAATTCATTTTCTCATGATTCCAGAGGCTAGAAGTCTGAGATCAAGGGGTTGTCCGGGGTAGTTTCTTCTGAGGTCTCTCTTCTTGGCTTGCAGATGGCCTACTCCTCCCTGAATCTTCACTTGGTTTCTCCTCTGTGTGTCTATGTCCAAACTACCTCTTCTGATAAGAACACCAGTTATATTGGATTAGGACCCACCCTAATGACATCATTTTAACTTAATTATCTCTTTAAAAGCTCTATCTCCAAATACAGTCACATTCTGAGATCCTGGGGGTTAGGATTTCAACATACACATTTTGGAAGGGAAGCACAGCTCAACCATAAGTAATCATTATTTCAGGCTTCCACATACATTAATGCAAAGAAAGTTCCATGTAAATATATATCATCTAATATACATTTAAAAATCAGATTTGTGGAAAAATCTGGTTGACTATGAGTTATTTTTCTAGAAGTCTAATCCACTTGGAGAATCAACATCTATTTGCTAAATACCTACTCTGTTCCAGGAAATGGTGTAGGTGCTAGGACTGGAAAGACAAAGAAAATACATTTTCTTGCCCTTGAGGAGTTTTCAATCTGGAGGAGGAGAAATAATATAAACAAGCAAGTACAATACAATATGCTAAATATTATTAAAGTGGAAATGGAATGTTGTAGGAACAAATTCAGTGAGACCCATAGTGACTCAACTAAGGTAAAGAAATAAACTAAGCCCTAGAGTACTATTTAATTAACATCACTGCATAAAGTATTAGGGCTTATTACTTTTCAGACTTAATTTATTCATCTATTTAGTTTTTGGCCTGAAGTCTTAAAATCCATTTGATGTAGATATTTTAAAAAACACTTTATAAAATGCTGTGCTTATATTTGTCAAAAAATTCAGCAGAAATGTGTTAATTTTGTCATAATAAAATAGTCATTACCTTGCAGACTATATTATCCAAATTAAAAGTCAATCTTAATAGGATACTATAAGCTAAGCCATTATTAATGCAAGACTATATGTATGTAAGAACTCAGAAGTCCAAGGACAGTTCAAAAAACTGTGCATGAATTGTTTGCAAAGAACTAGAACAATCCCTAATAATACAGAAGAAGTAGAGTAAAAAGTAGTAAGATAGCACAATTCATTATGAAGTACTATATCACTTAGATAGCAGATATTTATCTTAGAAAACTTATCCTGAAATCAAATACACTTCAAGAGCATTCAGTCCATTCTATATTATTTTTTTTCAAATTCATGGCCTCAAGCAATTCAACCACCTTGGGTTCTCAAAGTGCTAGGATCACAGGTGTGAGCCATAACACCCAGCCTCTAATTTATTTTTTCATAATACCATTTTTCCTGATAAATTGATCACAAATCTCTACATATACCAGTAGTTCTTCATTTTAGATCTCTTTTCTTTAGTCCTTCAAAGATGCTATTAGAAGTGAAAAGTCAGCAAATGCCACCAAGAAAAAGTCAGAGAATCTTCTTTGGAGTTGTATATACAAACTGGTACTTTGATTATAACAAATAAAGATAAATATGGCATGAAAAATGCTAACAAAACTCATTTCATAAAATAACCAACTTTTGCTTCCTATAGATTTCATCTTCCTCAACTTTCTTGAAATAAAATACATAACTATGTGACTTAGCTTTGAAATGTATAAAATAAAAAAGTTGAACTAAATTATTCTAATGGTCCTTGTCAGAAAAATTGAACACTCTGAGATTTTATACTGTGTACAAGTTAACAGGTTAGTCAGCCACAGTTTCATAAATGCTGGAAGAATACATAAGACTCCATGCATGGTCAGAGACAAAAGACAGTTATTAACACCAGCAATAGCAGTAGCTGGAGTGTCAGCATTTGTACCAGTTACCTGAGCCCCACTTCCCACCATGTGATGCAAAGAAGGCCAGAAGATACCTGACCATGCAGTCAGGTACATTATAATTCTGAATTTATCATTTATAATAGGCAGTAAGCTCTGGAGAGAAACACTTTCTGTTTTCCATGGCTGTTCACTATATATTCTTTTTAAATTGAGATATAATCCACATACTATACCCTTTTAAAGTATACAATTTAGTTTTGAGTATATTCACAAAGTTGTGTAACGATCACCATTCTATAATTCCAGAAAATTTTCTGTTATTTGAAAAATAAACCCCATATCCATTGGTAGTTGCCCCCATTCTCCCTCCCCCAAATCCCTGGGAATCACTAATCTGTTTTTGGCTCTATGAATTTGCTTGTTCTGGACATTTCATGTAAACGTTTTTGTGACTGGCTTCTTTCACTTAGCATAATGTTTTCAAGGTTCATCCATGTTGTACCATGAATCAGTTCTTCAGTTTTTTTTTTTGTTTGTTTTTTGTTTTTGAGTTGGAGTCTCACTCTGTCACCCAGACTGGAGTGCCGTGGCCACTCCCAGCCACCACAGCCTCGACCTGCTGGGCTCCGGCGATCCTTCCACCTCATCCTTCCAAGTAACCAGAATTACAGGCATGTGTTACCACCCCCGGCTGATTTTTTCAGTTTTTATGGCTGGATTACATTGTATTTTATGGATATATTACTTTTTTAACCACTCATAACTCGATGGCATTTGATTTGTTTTTACTTTTGACTATTATGAATAATATACTAGTATAAATACTAGTATATGTTATATAACTATAATATATACTAGTATATAATATTATGTGATTATTATATAATAATAAGTTAGTATATATGAATATTCATATACTAGTTTTTGTCATGACATATTTTCAATTCTCTTGAGTATATAACTAAGAGTGGAATTGCTGGATTATATGATAACTTTATGTTTAACTTTTTGAGAAACTGCCCAGCTGTTTTCCAAAGCAGCTGTACCATTTTATATTCCCACTAGATTTGTATAAGAGTTCCAATTTCTCCATGCTCTCTCCAATATTTGCTATTTCCTGTCTATTTGATTGTAGCCATCCTAGTAGGTTATGAACTGGTATCTTATTGTGATTTTGATTTGCATTTCCCTTATGGCTGATGAGGTTAAGCATCTTTTCATATGCTTATTGGTTATTTTTGCATCTTCTTTTGAGAAAATATCTGCTCAAATCCTTTGTCTTTTAAAATATTGAATTGTTTGTCTTTTTGTTATTTTAATTGTTAAGTTGTAAGAGTTCTTTACATATTCTAGATGCTAGACCCTTATCGGATATATGATTTGCAAATATTTTCTGTGGGTTTTCTTTTCACTTTTTTGATGCTGTCCACTGATGCACAAACGTATTTAAGTTTGATGATGTTTAATTCATCTTTTTTTTTTTTTTTTGGGTCTCTTGCCCTTTTGGTATTATATATAAGAAACCATTGTACGGGCTCGGTGGATCAGCCCATAATCCCAGCACTTTGGGAGGCCAAGGCGAGTGGATTGCCTGAGGCTGAGGGTTCGAGACCAGCCCCGCAACTTGGCGAGACTTCATCTCTACAATAAATCAAAAAATTAGCCAGTTGTGGTAGTGTGCGCCTGTAGTTCTACTTGGAAGGCTGAGGCAGAAGGATTGCTGGAGTCCAGCAGTCGATCCTGGGGTGGCTGTGAGTGTGCCACTGCACTCCAGCCTGACTGATCAAGTAAGACTCCAACTCAGAAAGAAAAAAAAAAAGAAAGAAACCAAGGTCAGCAGTATTTATACCCATATTTTCTTTTAAGAGTTTTATAGATTTCACTGTTCCATTTAGGTCTTTGATCTATTTTGAGTTACTCTTTGTATATGATGTGAGGTAAGGGTCCAACTTGATTCTTTCATGTGTACATCCAGTTGACTCAGCAGTATTTGTTGAAAAGTATACCATTTCCTACTGAATATTTCCCTTGTCAAAAATCAGTTGATCATAAGACATTTGTTTATTTCTGGCTTACCTCTTATGACAGTACTACACAGTCTTTATTACTACAGCTTTGCACTAAACTTTGAAATCAGGAAGTTGACGAAATCCACCACTCTCTACCCACTTCTATTCAACATTATTACTGGTGGTTCTAACTTGTGCTACTAGCACAAAAGAGGAATGGCAGGCATCTAGATTGTAAAGGATAAAGTAAAACTCATTTTTCTTCAGAAGACAATTGTCAGTGTAGAAATCCAAGATCAATATGTGGAAATCAAGTGTATTTCTATATATAAGTCATAAACAATGAGAAACTAAAATTATAAAAAATACCACTTACAGTAGTATCAAAAATATGAAATAATTAAAAATAAATCTGACAAAAGACAATATATCTTTAAAAAGAGAAAACACTGCTGAGAGAAGTTAGAAAATACCTAAATAAATAAATAGGCCAGGTGCGATGGCTCAAGCCTGTAATCCTAGAACTTTAGGAGGCCGAGACGAGAGGATTGCCTGAGCCCAGTGGTTCGAGACCAGCCTGGGCAATGTGGTGAAACCTTGTCTCTACAATAAATAAAAAAATTAGCTGGATGTGGTGGTGCATGCCTGTAGTTCCAGCTACTTGAAAGACTGAGGTGGAAGAATTGCCTGAGCCCAGCAGACCGAGGCTGCGGTGGCCATGAGCATGCCACTGCACTCCAGCCTGGGCAACAGAGTGAGACTCCAACTCAATAAATAAATATATAAATATAAATATAAATAAATAAATAGCACCTCTTATATGGATTGGAGAACCAAATTTCGTAAGGATGCCAATTCTTCCCAAATTGATCAATAGAATCAAAGCATTCTTTTTTTATTTTTATTTTTCATTTTTCATTTTTATTTTTTATTTTTGGAGTCACACAGGCTAGAGTGCAGTGGCACACTCACGGCCACCCCAGTGTCAACCTGGTGGGCTCCAGTGATCCTCCCGCCTCAGCCTTTCAAGTAGCCTGGACTATACAGGTGCTCACTACCACGCCCAGCTAATTTTTGATTTATTGTAGAGAAGAGGTCTCGCCAAGTTGCCCAGAATGGTCTCGAACCCACAGGCAATCCACTTGCCTCGGCCTCCCAAAGTGCTGGGATTACAAGTCGAGCCACCGAGCTCGGCCAGTGCCCAGTAGGCTTTTTTTTTTTTTAATATGTAGAAACTGACAAGCTGATTCTCAATTCATATTGAATTGCAAACAACTTTGAAAGAGAAGAGCAAAGTTGGAAGGTTAACACTACTCAATTTCAAAACTTATTATAAAACCACAGTAATCAAAACAATGTGATATTGACCTAAGAAAATGTGGAGTAAACCATAACGCGTATTTTCTCTCACAGTAATAGCTGAAATGCACTTTATGAAAAATACCTTATCATGCCCCAAATTAATCATTTGATATGCACGATCTCATTTAATTCTAATCAACACTATGAAGTAGGTACTATTTCACTGGTGAAGAAATACACACAGTGGAATTAAGCAACATGCCCAAAATTATACAGTGAATAGTAGAGGAGCGGAGATTTGAACTAAGCATCTTCATTCATCAGGTGTGTCCTAGTAGGAAAAAAGGTTGAGAACTATTTCTCTGTTTAAAGGTTGGGACTGTAGTGCATGCAGATAGATCCGATACTTGCCCAATCAGACAGATCACTACTTACCTGATGCTGAGCACAGACATTTGTTGTCTTGTTCCCTCAATGCTTTGACCCACCTGGCTTGACTGGATGCTTAGGTACCAACCCCGCAACTACACTGCATTACAGTGGATCCTGCTAAGCTTTTCTACCTGAATGATCACCTCCTTGCTCTTCTACCACCCCAAGCCAAACTATACAGATAAGTTGGTTCCCAAGTCCTTGACCTTAAATACCTGGGTCCCTACCAGTTCTAGTTATTTTCCTCTCATAGACTTTGCTTGCTGATAACCATAAAGCCTCCTGGCAAGTGTATCCAAATTATGACAAAGCTAGTTCAAAATCTAAGTCATATTTAAATGTATCTACTTCTTTACAGATCCATTGAGTTGTGTTAGCATTAGAAATTCCATGCTCAGGCCGGGTGTGGTGGCTCACGCCTGTAATCCCAGCACTATGGGAGGCTGAGGTAAGAAGATTGCTTAGCCCAGGAGTTCGAGACCAGCCTAGGTAACAGAGTGAGACCTCATCTCTACAAAAAATTAGCCAGGCATAGTTGTACGTACCTGTAGTCCTAGTCACTCTAGAGGCTGTGGTGGAAGAATCACCTGAGCCCAGGCAGTTGAGGCTGCTGTGAGCTGTGATCATGCCACTGCACTCCAGCCTGGACAAGAATGATACTCCAACACCCCCCGAAAAAAATATTCCATGTTCAGATGAGGGCTGTGAATGTGAAATAAGGCACTCTCATAGACCACATTCCCTGTTGAAATACAGTAAATGTCTTCCTGTTTTTTTTTTTTTTTTTCCAAACACCCACTCAGATAATTTTGGGCCATCAACATCAACACCAATATATTTATCTCCCTTCCCCTTTACCCCATTTCTACCTTTGGAACTGCTTGTTCTCTCTGGTAGTGTCAGAACTTCCCTAAGCCATCAGAAGCAACTGAATCACCTCTTTTTTTTTTTAACCCATCTATTACTGTTGTGCTTTGTTCCCCTCTTGACAGCTACCGTTGGTCTGGATTTTATCTATCTCTTATACCATCTGTCCCTGACTCTATTCTTACTTTCCACTAAACCTTTGGTATCCCATTCCACTCCATTTATTGCTACATCTTAAACGTGCAGTTTAGCCCTTTGTAAACATCTGCATAGAAGAATTGTTCTTGGGAAGGCAGTCAGAGTGATACTGTTCCATAAACTACTCCTTCAGTATTCCCCTGCTTAAATCAACTTTATTTTAGCCTCTTGTACCTTGTCTTTCTCTCTCTTCTGTCCTCCTGCTCATGACTTGTTTTCTTTCTGCCTAAGTGGTTCTCAAACTTTAGTGTGCATTAGAATCACTTGGAGGGTTTGATACAACACAGATTGCTGGATTTCACCACAGAGTTTTTGATCCAGTAGGTTTGGGTTGGTGCTCAAGAATTTTTATTTCTAACAAGTTTCCAGGTAATGTTGATGTTGTTGGTTTGAGGACCACTGTTTCAGCTCAACACTGTTCTTATTGACCACCTGTTTATCGCTGATACACGAGTAGTTTGGGTGGTTGTCCCCTCCTAATCTTATGCTGAAATGTGATCCCCAGTGTTGCGATGGGGTCTAGTGGGAGTGATTGGGTCATTGGAGCAGATCCCTCATGAATGGTTTGGTGCTGTTCTTGCGGTAATTAGTGAGTTTTCTATTAGTTCACATGAGAATTAATTGTTTAAAGGACCCTGGCACCACTTCCTCCCACTCTTGCTCCCGCTCTTGCCATGTGACACACCTGTTTCTCTGCAGGTTCCGCTTTACTTCTGCCATGAGTAAAAGCTTCCTGAGACCTCACCAGAAGCCAGCAGATGCCAACACCATGCAGAACTGTGAGCCAATAAACCTGTTTTCTTTATAAATTACCTAAGCCTCAGGAATTTCTCTATAGCAATGCAAAATGGACTGCTACAATCTTGATGGATTGTCTTCTAGGCCTTTTCCTGTGAATTGTTTTGATGTTTAAAGCTTGCTGATATGGCTAAGAATCCTCATCTTTGAGGGCCACATTATGAACCTTCTGGATATGCCATAATCAATCAGAGGCAATTCTCTAAATTAAAACTAACAACCTTGGGTCACCCTAAATGTAGAAATTTAATGTGCAGCCTAGAGGTAAGAACTCAGAATCAAGATGTAGGATTTATGTTCTAAAGATCTTAGGACATATCTTCCAAGTGTAGCTTACTGCTCAAATCAGGCTAGTTCAGCTTTCTAGAAGTAACAGAGAAGAATAAATTTAGAAAGTGAAATGCAATCTATTCCTGAATAACCAAAATAAAAGCAGTCTTTCATACCATATACTCTCTCTATTATTATTAAAATAGACATATTTGTATGTATGCATGCTAACATGATAAATTAAGGATTATCTATGTGTGTATCTAATTGTGTGCTTTCTGTTGTATGTTTTTTAATATAGGTATAAGCATATATCTATGCAATCCTTAACTTATTGTAATTGTGTGTTGTACACCTCCAACCCTTAGAGCAGACTTCCAGCACACAATAACATTATGGCAGTCAGTATACTTTCTGATACATTCCAAGTGCTGTTCTCCCTGGCTCCTAGTTTCTTTCTTTTTTTTTTAATTGTAGAGATGAGGTCTTGCCAAGTTGCCGGGACTGGTCTCGAACCCATGGGCTCAGGCCATCCACTTGCCTAGGCCTGACAAAGTGCTGGGATTACAGGCTGAGCCACCGAGCCCAACCGCTCCTAGTTTCAATTTGGCTTTTTGGACCCAGCCCCCACCCTGTATCTGGTCAGAGGCCAACACCAGCAGAAACTCACAGAAACAGAGGTTGGGTGGTTAAACTACTATATCTAGCAGAAAGGGGAGAATAATGAACTAAGCTGAGTAAAAAAGAGGGGAGAGAGAAAAGAGAAGGGGGAGGAGTAAAAGAAAGAAACTGACAGACCCATATGTGGATGTCAAGAGTAGGTACCCTCTGACTATGAAGAAATGAGACTACTTTTCTTATTTGGCTGGTGAACTGTCTCTGAAAGCAATCTCAAAAGTGGAGTTCTGAGTAATGTTAGCTTTATTTTATGTGGGTCTTCTAAGGGTACATTGTTTCCACGAAGAAACCTGCTCATCAGTTTCTTGATTTCCTTCTTTAATGTCACCAAAGACCTCATTCTTTCTGACTTTTCTGCTGGCTACCATCTCTTTGAAGCTAGTGCATGGCCTCTCTGTTATGCTGCTGCATTCTCCTGAATCCCATCCTAGTTGTCTGAATTTCTTCTCAGCATCTAGTCATCCAATATAAAAAATGTTTTTCCTTCTAGATTCCCAATCTGCATTATAGTATAGTGATATCACCACCCTCCCTGTCACTCCCTACTGAAATCTCAATCTACCATGAGTAATAAACTCTGCTAGGCTTTGTCCTTGGATGATTTCTTTCCCCTGTCCACACTCAAAATGAGCTTTCCACAGACTTCTTTCTTTCTTTCTCATAACCCCTCTATACTCTCTTCTTTGATGATCTTATCTACTCCCACATCTTCAATTAATATTGTTATGTAAATGACTCCAAATCTTCATCTCTGTCTCCAAACTTTATCTCTGTCTCTAAACTTCCTCAGAAACACCAAACTTAATTTTTTCATTTTTTTTTTTTTTTTTTTTAGAGACAGGGTCTCACTATGTTGTCCAGGTTGGACTCAAACTCCTAGCCTCAAGCAATCCTCTCGATTAGCCTCTCAAAGTGCTGGAATTACAGGTACAAGCCACTGCAGCTGGCCCTACCAGACCTAATTTCTTCCTTTTTTTTTTTGGAGTCGGAGTCTCACTCTGTCACACAGGCTGGAGTGCAGTGCCACCATCACAGCTCACCACTGCCTTGACCTCCTGGCCTCAGGCAATCCTTCTGCCTTAGCTTCCTGAGTAGCTGGGACTACAGGCGTGTGCCACCATGCCTAGCTTTTTTTTTTTTTTTTGGTAGAGATGAGGTCTTGCTATGTTGGCTAGGTTGGTCTCAAACTCCTAGGCTCAAGCAATTCTCCTGCCTCGGCCTTTCTAAGTGGTAGGATTACAGGCATGAGCCACCATGCCCGGCCCAACTTAATTTCTAATGACATCTGCATCTGCATATCTTGTGGGCATTTGAAGTGTTGCTACTTGTATATATAACTCAATATCATATTTTTACAAATATATTTCTCTTCCTAGATTCCCAATCTGAATGTAGTATTATCTCTCTTCCTGTTACTCAGTATTGAAATATCAGAATCATCTTCTAATCCTCCCTTTCTCCCATTGCCTATATCAAGTCACCAAATCCTGACAACCAAATCTGTTCCCATCTTACCACTCTCTTTTTTCTTTTTTTTTTGAGTCAGAGTCTCACTCTGTTGCCCATGCTGGAGTGCAGTGGCATGCTCACAGCCAATGCAGTCTCAACCTGCTAGGTTCAGGCGATCCTTCCACCTCAGTCTTCCAAGTAGCTGGCACTACAGGCGGACGCCACCAGGCCTGGCTAATTTTTATTATTATTATTTATTGTAGAGACGAAGTCTCGCCAAGTTGCTCAGGCTGATCTCGAACCCGAGGGCTCAGGCAATCCTCTCACCTCAGCCTCCCAAAATGCTGGGATTATAAAGGCATGAGTCACCGCGTCCATCCTCCACTCTCTTTTATACAGCCCCAGATCCTAATCTCATTATTTTGTGTCTGTCATGGAAATGTCTAACTAATTGCCTCTTCTTTCTTGAGCCAGATCAACATACCTATGCATCTCATATCCACCAACCAATAACGTTAAGCACTGGATGCCTCTAGGTTACTTACCATTCATTCCCCTTCCTTCCTTAAGGCACCATCTCACTTTGATCCTGACTCCAACCTGAAAAATTTTGAGTCCATAAGCCAAGTCTAATGTGGACTTTAATCTTTTATACTGTTTTTTTTTTCTGACTTTTGGTTATTCTTAGATTTTTTTCTCAGTTTATCCTTCCAATTCCTCCCTCTCTGGCCTATTTTGGATGTATACCCTAGGATAGTTTCCTATAATTGGCACCCAGATTGAACTCATTCCCTTATAAGAGAATGGTTTTTGAAAGTGGTGTCTCACTGGGCACGGTAGTTCATGCCCGTAATCCTGGCAATTTGGGAGGCCAAGGCAGGAGGATGCTTGAACCCAGGAGTCTTAGACCAGCCTAGGCATATAGTGAGACCTTGTCACCTAAAAAAAAAAAAAAAAGCCGTGAGCTTGCCACTGCACTCCAGGCCTGGGTGACAAGAGTGAGCCTCCAACTCAAAAAAAAAAAAAAAAAAAAAAAAAAAAAAAAGCCAGGTGTGGTGGTATGCGCCTATAGTTCCAACCGCCAAGGAGGCTGAGGTGGAAGGATCACTTGAGCCTAGGAGTTTGAGGCTGCAGTGAGTTGTGATCGTACTTTTGCAGTCTCACGGGGCTGCACTGGCAGCCTGAGACCCATGTGGCATCCAAGGACACAATGGCGACTGGAGAGGGGAATGCAGTAGTACCCAAGAGCTGAGGGACACCTTAGCTTTGGAGCCCCAACGAGTGTTGCAGCTCTTTTCAACTCAGAGGGCCTGACAAGTTGGCCCGAGGAGGAGCACTGCAGCTCTTGCTTGATGAATCCCAAGTTCTTATCTCACGACGAAGAATAAGGAGCATGGACACCAAAGAATGAGTGAGATAGAATTTATTTAGGCGACATTAAAGCTCTTGACAGTGAGAGGGGACCTGAAAGGGTACCTGCCGCTGCAGTCAGCAGTTTTTATGAGTTTCACATGGAGAGCTTTGTGCTGATTGGTTGGCAGTAGGGACTGAAAATACACTAATCCTATTGGTCAGCAGTGAGGATCAAAAAGTGGCACCATAGTGTAAAAGGCCCGTGGGGAGAAGATTGAAAAAGCGCCAGCCAGGAAAAGGTGAACAAAAAGGGAATGGTTGTGGGCTTGCAGCTTTGTTTCTTCAGGTAAAATGCGGGAGTCTTACTGGAGATCCACCCTAACTCTTAGCCTAACCGGTTTCTTCTTTCCTCCTCTCTCAGTGTCACTGCACTGCACTGGACTACAGAGTTCCACCTCAAAAAAAAGGAAAGCAGAAAAAAGAAAGTAGCTTCCTAATTTATCTCCCCACCTTCAGTTTCTCATCTTATAAACCATCCTACGTACCAATGCCAGAGCATTTTTCCTAAAACATAGGTCTGGTCATATGTCTCTGCTGTTCATTTTTCTCTCTGCAGCCTATATAATAAACTCAGAATTCAGGATGGCATTAAAAGTCTTTCTGATTAGGTGCTACTCTGCTTTTCCAGCTTTATCTTCCAGTATACAATCACAAACCCTACTCTCCAGCCCCATCAGATCACTCATCAAACTCAGCCCACATCTTCCTTTTCCTAGAGGGTCATGCTGTTCCCTCTACCTCGTCTTTTCCTCTCATTCCCAACATTTGGGATCCTACTTATACTTAAAGGCCCAGCTTTTCTACGAAACCTTTCCTATTGTCTTTCTCCTACAGGTTTCTATAATGCTCTTTTGAAGTTTGTTGTCTCCTTGTCAGTTTCCTTGATTAGATACTAAGCCTGTTGAGATAATGAATAGTGTATCATTCACTTACCCTTAGTACAAATGCCCTGGACAGTTATTACTAAATATTTGTTAATATAAATCTAATCTGATTGCTTTATAATCCTATGTCATATTTAATAATCAAAAATAGCTTATAAAAGAAAAAACAATATTCTAATAATAGTTATATATTATCATCGGGCCATGTGCAGGGCTGTATTTGCAATGGAAAAGCATTGCTCTGTGGATTTGAAACCAAGTTCAGCCCTGCGTGCCTTTGAATTTGGCCACTGTTTTACTTTTTTGAAGATAGGGTCTCGCTTTGTCATCTAGGCTGAAGTGTTGTGGCACGTGAATTTGGCCACTATTGAAACCAAAGTTTGGAGACATTTTTGATGGTGTTAAGCAACAACAAGATGAGGGAATAAAGGATGAAAATGCGGATGCAAATCAGGGTTGGTTCATAGGGTTTAGAGGCAGGTCTTCCCTTATGTCACATC
Source organism: Carlito syrichta (assembly GCF_000164805.1). Classification (NCBI taxonomy): domain Eukaryota; kingdom Metazoa; phylum Chordata; class Mammalia; order Primates; family Tarsiidae; genus Carlito; species Carlito syrichta. The sequence continues at coordinate 365,556 of NW_007251095.1, forward strand.
AGGGTGTGAAGTGAAGCTGCTAATGCTGATGAGATCGCTGCTGGAGTTAGCCTTTCTGTATGAAGGCAGTAGAAGGCCAATGGGGTTATTTGAAAAAGTAATAAATAAAAACAACAGTAAAATAGGTATCTTGGCATCTGTTTCTCAGGAAATCATCCAGTGACTGAAAGTCTTTACCAAAAATGTTCTTATAAATTAATGTGCAAATCTCCTCAATGAATCTGATGCCAGTGTAGATGGGTATTTAGTTTCTAATATATTGGAATAGAAGATGTAAAAATAAGGAAGTTAAAAACCCATGTATTTCCTACTACTGTATTAGGTAAAATACAATTTAATGTAATTGGTTTCTGAGTTGCCCGGTTTCATCAGCTTTAATCTAAACTCCTAAGAGCTGTTCTGGTACATAATGCTATACCTGAATATATATGATGTTTGCAGTCATTTCTATAAAATATCAGACCTCAGGCCCCGGGTCAGAAAAAAATTCTCTTACTATATAGTTGCACAGAAAAATCAAACCCTAAATCTCTAGCCATTTCCAGGAGAGTAGGGGCAAGATTAGGTGTTCATGTGAGAATATCAACTCTTTGGAATTATTAGAGACAGGGCCTTGCTCTGTTTCTCAGACTGTAGTGCAGTGGCTTGATGACAGCTCACCACAGCCTCTTGGGCTCAAGTGATCCTCCTGCCTCAGTTTCCTGAGTAGCTGAGATTACAGGGATGAGCCACCACACCTAGTTAATCTTTTAATTTTTGTAGAGATGGGGTCTTGCTATGTTGCCCAGGCTGGTATTGAACTCCTGGGGTCAAGTGAACCCCCACCTTAGCCTCCCAAAATGCTGGGAATACAGGTGTGAGCCACTGTGCCTGATCTGTAAGTATGTTTTTGTCACTCTGTGCATGGCAGAGAAGGGGGCTTAAACAACCAACTTGCATCTGTGTGTCCAAGAAAAAAAAAACAAGCCATAATGAACAAACAAAAAATGATGAGGGCTGGATTAATCTTAAAAACATTATTCTCAGTGAAATGAGCCAGTTCCAAAAGACTACATATTGTATGATTCTATTTATATGAGATGTTCAGAATAGGCAAATCTATAGACATAGATTAGTGGTGGCCTTGGGCTAGCCACGGAGGAGGTTTGGGAGATTGAGGGAGGGGTGATAGCTAAGGGGTTAATGGTTTCTTTTGGGGGTGATGAAAATATTCTAAAATTGATTGAAGTGATGGTCATACAACTGTATGAATATACTAAAAGCCACTCAACTACATACCTTAAAGGGGTAGATTGTATGATATGTGAATTATATCTCAATAAGGCTGTTAAAATAGATGTGGTAGACTATATAAAACTCAAATAAACCTGTTTTTAGGCTTACCTAGCTATTGATGCCCAGATGAACACACATTTTTATTATTTACAGGTGTCAAACATGTGTTTCTCAATTTTCAGGTAATTAATAATATTATGAAGAGGTCAGAAAATAAACACAAACCACAAAACAAGGGTCAACAGAATTTTGGGGTTTTTTTTGTCATTGGAGTCTCACTCTGTCACCAGGCTGGAGTACACTGCAGCCTGGGTGACAGAGTGAGACTCCAATGACAAAAAAAACCTCAAAATCACGGCCACCACAGCCTCAACCTGCTGGGCTTAGGCGATCTTTTCCTTTCACCTCAGCCTTCCAAGTAGCTAGAACTACAGGCGTGCATTATCACGCCCAGCTAGACAAAATAATTTAATAGCATAATTTTAGTCCTGCTTTTGACCTGTATTCATCTTCAAAAGACTTGTTTTTACTAATTTTTAAAAAGTCTAAACTTCAAAAATTAATATCACCCCTATGAATACCTGTGTGTTTCTTTGATCCACATAATTTAGCAAGCAAATTGAAAGTTTTTCTCTGACTGTTCAATATTACACCTATGTCTTAGTTACTTATAAATTGGATAATTACCATTCATGATCTGTTAAGCCACTCTTGAAAATCACTTTGGGCCAGGTGCGGTGACTCAAGCCTGTAATACCAGCATTTTGGGAGGTGGAGGTGAGAGGATTGCCTGAGCTCAGGGGTTCGAGACCAGCCTGAGCAACATTGCGAGACCTTGTCTCTACAATAAATCAAAAAAATTAGCCATGCATGGTGGCACATGCCTATGGTTCCAGCTATTTGAAAGGCTGAGGTGGAAGGATTACTTGAGCCCAGTAGGTTGAGGCTGTCGTGGCCGTGAGAGTGCCATTGCACTCCAGCCTGGGCGACAGAGAAAGACTCTGACTCAAAAAAAAAAAGAAAAGAAAAGAAAAAAGAAAAAGAAAAAAGAAAGAAAGATCACTTTGGGGCTTTGGTTAATGTATAACAGCAAAGTCTGTTCTTTGTTAGAAGCATATTTTCCAGATACAATTCAAAGGGTTGAGTTTTGGTATACTGTATAAAATTACAGGGGGCATGAGTCTGGGGATTCTAAGTCTCTATTAGACTTAAGCAATTTCCCAAAAAGGAGAAATGAGCACTATTGTCTCTTTGATAAGTTTTGTGGAGCTGTGCTTTAGCTGCCTGGTTCCCTGCCCCTCGACCCTATAACCATCAAACCTGAGCCCATTGACCTTTACCTCCAGGTAAATGACTACTATTCATTATTGTTATTTCCAGGTATTTTCTTGTCCTCTTTCCCTCCACTGAGTCCAATCCTGATCCTAGTCTGAAAAGAATTAAGGAGTACTATTTCAGTAGTTTGGTGACTTGGCATCAAACAGACCTATCCCTGCTGGCCCTACTCTTCTCTCACAGACCAGTTGAAATAACTATCTTGGGGATCAGGGTCTGTTTTTGTTTTTGTTTTAGTTGGGGTCTCACTCTGTCACCCAGGTTGGAGTGCAGTGGCATGATCACAGCTCACTGCAGCTTTAACCTCCTGGGCTCAGGCAGTCCTTCTGCCTCCACCTCTTGAGTAGTTGGGACTACAGGTGCGTGCCACCATGCTCAACTAATATTTTAACATTTTTTTATAAAGATGAGATCTCACTATGTCACCCAGTCTGGCCTTGAACTCCTGGGCTCAAATAATCCTCCTGCCTCAGCCTCCCAAAGTGCTAGGGTTACAGGTATGAGCCATTGCACCTGGCCTTCGTGGGTACCAGTTTTGTTTGTCTGTCTGACTCTCTTTCATGGATGTCACCTGTTATGCCGGTTCCTTTGGGATCAGTGTTCTGCCTTGTCACTGTGTTAGCCAGACCTTTTAAGGAACTAGTCATTTGTTTCTTAATCCCAATATCCATGAGTGGAGTCCTGCTACATATTGTTCAAATCAACCTCTGCCTATTGCCTGCCACCAGGTTTTTCTGGATTCTAATTTGTCTGCTTGCCAGGACATCCATTGCCAGACTTTCAGAGTCTGGCTGCTTGCCTGCTTATTGCCTACTGTCATCCCTCCACCACCCCCCATGCTTCACCAGCCTGACCAGACTCTTCCTACTGGTGTGTAGGCAGGACAGGAAACCTTCCTAGCTTTCCTGTCCTGCCCTAATTAGTTTTTTAAGTTTCTGGGAACCAGGTTCCTTAATCTAACTTTGCCTGTCAATGACAAGGACCTGTTGTGATCAACTTTCCCATTTTACCACAAGTCTTTTATTTCCTTGAACCAACAGTTTGGTAATTCTTGTATACTTTTTCTTTTCTTTGTTTCCTTTGTGGAGGAACAGTTTGTTCCTTTTAAGCAACGTTTGGATTCATTCCTTTCTCTTCATTTCCTCTCGGGCCACTCCAGTTCCCATCCTCATGACTTTATCTGGCAGGACTTTATCTAATTTAAGCATTCAGTAGCAGTGCCTCAAAGGGTTGCCTTAGAGCATGAGAGAGAAGTCTATTGGACATGAACAGACTCTCACACTAACTTCGAAAAAGGTCAGCTAGATTTATATCTGTTGTATGTACTGGGGTTCTGTGAAGAGTTTTATTTAGGAAAAAAATTCTGTACTAAAGGAAAACTAAGTTTGAAAATCAGTGTTCAAAGTTATTCTGCATACCACTGCCAAACCAGCTCTGTTAAACACTTCTTGTTTTATAACTTCCCTTCTAAAGATCCTTCTCAATTACTACATTCAAATCTGTTTACACACTGGGAACATGCTGTGGGGATAATCATGCTTCCTACAATTATTCAACATCTATGTTCTCACCATTCTAGTCAACCCCACTGGCCCCTCAATATTATTGGTCAGTATTGTGTTCAGGCCATTCCATACATTGTCTTTACCTTACTTCCTTTCTTTGCTTTGCCTATTCAAGTCTGATTTTTGCTTCATAGCTCAGTAGCTCAAGTCTTAACTTCCTCTTTGTAACTTCATCTATTCTAGGCACAATGGATCTCACTCTTTCACCATATTATGGTGAATTTAGAGTCAGTATCTCCAAGTTTAGCAGCTAATTTTCTGTTTTACACCTGTTTTCTTAAGTAGATTTTAGGCCCATTGATGGCAGGGATTTTATTTTTTACAGTCTATCTATTACAAGTGATTGTGTACCACAAATAGCACATTAGCAATTGGTAAATAGGAGGCTGATGTCACAATAATGTGGAAATCTAGTTGATACATGTGTGCATTTTCTTAGCACTTTGCTTTGAAGTAACCAAGAGTAAACTTTCTCACAATTAAGAAGTCTTAGCAACGTATGAAGACTTTTAAGAAAAAGTCAAGAATCTTGCACAAGGCTCTGCCTTTAGCGTAAGTAGTGACTGGTTTAGTGGTTACAACCTGTAAATTTTCGACAGCATTAAACTATCTGGTGAAACTGTGAGTATTGATCACGAAGCAGTGACGACCTCTTACCATGTGTTTTTTTACTAGCTGACTACTCCTCAATTAGACTTTTAATTCTGATGAAAATGGCATTTATTAAAAGTAAATGTCCTTGAGGACCTACATCAGGAAGGAGGAAGCATGAAGGCTACCAGGCACTGGTGACTGTGATGCTGGGTGCAAACACCAGTGGAGATTTAACCACGTGTTTTTATTAGGATGGCTATTATTTTCATTAGTCCCCTGATTACAAAGTTGCATTAGATTTAAGTGGTCTTCCCTGACCGTATTTTTCCTATAAGCCTTGTGATTGTAGGTGTGCAATTTTTCAAAACAAAAAATTCTTTAGGAAAGACAACATGACATGATAGCACAATGTCTGGCGCATAACAAAAATCTGCATGGTACCTACTTTGGTGTTAGACACACAGTATATGCTTAGCAAATATTTGTTTATTCTTAGGTATTCTTTAATTCATAAATATTTTGCTGTGACCCTGGAAGTGGCTCTTATTTTTTTCTAATCCATGTTTCCTTTTATTTCTCTATGAATGTTGCAGATTCTACACTGCAGAAGGGAGACACAGAAAGCCAGAGGGATACTATAAAGATCATCAGAAACCTTCTGGGGTAATGGATGGCTCTAAGATCAGTTTGAAGAGGGAGCCTAACAGCCTTTTATCGCTCTTCTCTCCCAGGGCTGGCTTTTAAATGCTGACAGAATGCTGCATTCAAGAGAAGCCAGAGGGAGAGACCACAAGGCCACTGGGTCTAACATACATTTTTATTTATTTTCAGTCGGAGTCTCACTCTGTCACCCAGGCTGGAGTGCAGAGGCACAGTCCTGTCTCACTGTAGCCTCAACTTCTTGGGTTCAAGGTATTCTCCTGCTTCAGCCTCTTGAGTTGCTGGGACTACAAGCACACGCCACCATGCCTGGCTAATTTATTGTCTTTTTTTTTTTTTTTGTAGAGATGAGGTATTTTTATATTGCTCAGGCTGGTCTTGAACTCCTGGGCTCAAGCAGTCTTCCCACCTCAGCTTCTCAAAGTGCTGGGATTATAGGCATGAACCACCAGCACACCCAGCCATAACATATATTTTTGATACTCCAACTGATGGTGGTAGCCTTCTTCTTGCTTCAGTATCACAGAAAAGATGTCTCTCCATTCACCAACCTACTTGTGTGTTCCTGGAAGGTAAAAATAAAGGAATATAGGTGCAATGAGATCAGCCCTAGGACTGCAGTTGGTGAGGTGCTTGGTTCATAATCAATAGAAAAGTGTCTCCCTCTTAGTACCAGAGAGCAGTGGCTCCTTTCCTGTGCTAATTTTCAAGAGGCCAATAACCCTGATGCTTGAAGGAAGTGTTTTTGCTTGTTTTTAACTACTGTTTACATTCACATTAACATTTGGTTCAGCAAAATGCTGAAAAACATCAAGAATTAATACGGGGCTGAGATAACCACAATAAAGTTAAGTATAAGCCACATCAGGGACAGACTTTTTCACTTTTTGCAGAAAAGATTACAGATTTTTTTTTGAGTTGGAGTCTTACTCCGTTGCCCAGGCTGGAGTGCAGTGGCATGCTCACGGCCACCCCGGAGTCGACCTGCTGGGCTCTGGCAATCCTTCCGCCTCAGCCTTCCAAGTAGCTGGAACTACA
>NW_007251095.1:372042-385959 GCF_000164805.1 Carlito syrichta
TAGCAGGCCCGGCTAATTTTTTTGATTTATTGTAGAGATGAGGTCTCGCCCGCCCAGGCGGGTCTCAAACCCGCGGGGCTCAGGCAATCCACTCCCCTCAGCCTCCCAAAGGTGCGGGATTACAGGCTGAGCCACCGAGCCCGGCTATATGTACTTCTAACTGGATATGAAATGCAGATTAGCTTGATCTGAGGATGGTGAAACCCAACCTTATATTCAAAATAATATCAATCAATTTTCAAGTCTTTTTATATACCCCAAACAGAATTCATTCACATCACAATGCCCTCCTTATCCCGCCCTCTCACTTTTTAAACAACACCAATGAACTGTAAATAGGGGCCTTCACAATCTGGAACCTCTTTACTTGTTCTGCTTCCTCTCTTGCCAACAATCCACCCTCTCCTCCCTGCCAATTACTTAGCCATAGGGTCTCTGCATATGCTATTGTCACTTCTTTTGCCCAAATGCTCATCACTCTCCTTATTTGCCTTGTAATTACTTGATACATTTTTGTTTAATATACTTCCCAATAGCCTAAAAACTTCATAAGAGTAAACTACGTCTGTCTTGTTGGCCATTGTACCCATAATGCCTAGCACAGTACCTAACACTTAGTAGGCTGTCAACAAATACTTACTAATTCTAATCAGACCCTTAAGACTCAGCTCAAATATCATCTTCTTTGGGAAGGTATCCCTGAGCCTCTGACACACCACGTTAGTTACCTCTCCCATGTTCCATGAGCTTCCTGTTTATAAGGTAGCTTTTTAATGGTCTGTCTCTCCCAGGAGACCCTAAGGTTCTAAAGGGCAGAAACGTGTCATCTTCATCCTTCTAACTCACAGCACTCTGTGTATCAACTGGTATACTCTAAGGAGCTCAAGAAATGTCTTCTGAGTCGACTATTGAGCAATGTCTGAGCTTGGAGGGCCTTCAGCTATATCTCGCAAACAGGAATTACATGAAAGCATAGGATAAACAGATCACATTTTTCTGTAGCATCCATTTTTACTTAATATTTCAGGTGGAGAGACACTTAAATAATTAAATTGTGTGTGTGTGTGTAGTGAGCTGAATTCAAGATATACATCGAAATTTAAGTCAAACAGAAAATTCAACAAAGCAAATTTTACCTTGGGGTTCCTTGTTCCTCTTCTCTGCTGTCTTTGGGTAGTTTGTCACAGGGTAGAGAATTCACACTTGCATGATTAAAAAGAAAGGTAATGACAATGACAAAGCTGGAATTAAAACTGCTTTCAGATATCTAATATTCTTTTCACTCTACTGCCCAAGTTAAAGTTGCCTCCTCATACCTATAGCAAGGTCAAATTCATCCTGATGCACTCTCAATAAATTAAGTTCAGATACAAATTCAATTCAGCATAAGTAAATTTAAGTTGAAGGAGAGATGGTCAAAAGAAGTCATAGCTCAAAGATATCTTCAGTAACAGGCATATGGGCGTGATAGAATTGAAATCTAAATTTACTTTATAAAGTACCTATAGGTAGCTTCTTTGCCGTATGTGCTTCTATTCTGTGATGGTGGTTCCTTCAAATTCTGCCCACTCCCTCTCTACCGTGTATCTTTATTTTTAAAGGGCATAGTTTAAAGAGGATGGAAGAAATACAGCGTGGGCCTATTCCTGAGTACAAAATGCTAAGTACGATGCAAGGACTAAAGACTATAGTCCCAACAGTGCCCTGCTGCTGCTGTTGCTGCACAAAAACACCTGGCGTTTGTCTCGGGATTGACATTTTAAAAAGTTTCGACATACACGATCTTTCCCCACAACAACTCTAAACCTAAACCACTGCGGGGGGAAATGGAAAACAGCACTCGATTCAGTTGTTAACTCTATATAAGTGCTTTGGTTAAAGAGTTTAACAACTCCCTGGGATTAAGCTGTAGGTGCCTGCCACTTCAACTACCAGACGTCATGGGAATAAAGGAACGACTGTATTTCTTCCTTCACAACGCAATCATGGCAACAGAAAGCACCCACTCGTTCCACTTTGACCCACACAGTTTGTCTAGGCAATTAATCAGCACTCCCCGTGGTCTTCCTACAAGATGCCAGCTGCCTTGCCAATCAAACCTTTCCACCGATTGTATGTAGCAGGACCACACCCCCGGAGAGGCCTCTGGGAGGGGAAGTACTCTGGCCTAAGAAGTGAAAGCTGATAACTCTGGTCGACCCGCCACTGAAACGCACAGACGAAACCTCCAGAGCCTCAGTTCCCCCATCTCTAAAATGGGCTAACTCTCCTTTCACTGGACGAGTTCCCTCCCCGTCCACGCTAGGCCACTAGGAAGTGAAATCAGTGCTAAACCGCAGCTGAAAGTCGTCTGTACGGCTCCAGTCGCCGCGCCGGGCATGCTCAGTAGCTGGGGCTCCGGGAGTAGGAAGGAGCTTTCCGCGCCCGGGCGGCCGACTGCGGGCACTTTGATGAATCACGTGTGTGGAGGCCCTCTTAAAGAGATAGGCACCACTTTCCCTCCACCCTAAACACCGCCCTGAGGGCGGAGGCGGCGGCGGCGACCGTGGTAATTGCAGCTGCTCAGGGGCAGGGCTTGCCCCCGTGCGCCGAGTAGTGGCAGCGGCGTGGTTGCGTCGGGGGTGCCTGAGAGCCGGGAGCCTCGAGGGCCTGAAATCGGCAGTTCTGGGGCGGACACGCTCTCCCTGAGGAAGAGGTGCTGCCGAATCCGTGCAGGGCAGCGTGAGCGCCCCGAGGTGCTTCCTCAGTTGAGGGGAGGTGGGGTGACAGGGCACAGGTGACAGGGCCAGAGAAAGATGGAGCAGCTCGGGGCGGCGGCGTCGGGAGCGGGAGGCGGCAGCGAGGAGCCCGGTGGGGGCCGGAGCAACAAGCGGAGCGCGGCTAATCGGGCCGCCAACGAAGAGGAAACGAAAAACAAACCCAAATTGGTGAGTGCTCCCGCAGCCCCCGCCGGCCTTGGGGACTGGGAGAGCCCAGGTATCCTCCTGCCATTGAGCACGAGGGCACCCGGGGCCCCCTCCCAACGGTGACCGCGACCTCGTTGTGCAACTCCGGGAGCCGCTGAAGCGGCGGCCACGCCGAGGCGCGGAGACGGCGTGGGGGCGGAAGAGCACCCCTGCTCTGCTTAAACCCTTTCTCACTCTTGGAAGCTCAGGAGGCAGTGAGGGAAGGAGAAAGACCCAGCCCCAACTTGGGGAGACCCCCCCCACCTTACCAGGCAGGGCTGTTGTTTGTCTAACTTGTGGGCACAAACCTCCTTTGCGCGATTCCATTTCCTTCCCAGCTCTTGTCAATTGCTATTTTGCCTCATAACACTTAGGGTCTGGGGCTGGGGAACCGCTCTCCTTTTCGGTCTTGATACTTAGGAGCCCACCCATAGCCTTGCAAATCAAGAAAAACGCTATTTAGGCCCCCATTCTTTCCACTTTACCAGAAATCGAAGGAAGAGGCGCCTACGTGCGTTTCTTCCCCCTTGCCTCTCTCCATGTGCTCTCCCAAGAAACGTTTTCTTTGGAAGGGTGGGGGAGTGTGGGAGTTGGAGCTGGGTGAGGTACCACCAACTGTCGAGTGTGTGTAATAGGCATAGTCATGCAGTACTTCCACTTAGTTGACTAAGAACGCTCAAAATCAGTAGGCAGACTGTGCAGGTCTCACCGACCTGATAGTGTGAACCAATGGTAGCAGTCCATTTCCTGCCACTGAATGTGCAGCGGAATGAAATCTGGGGCCTGGTATTGCGTTGGGAAATACTGGAGTTTCCTCAACTCATCAGTTAAAAGGGTTCCTCTTTTTGTAAACTTTCTAATTTGGGTGGCATGAGGGGAAAGTGTTTCCCCACCCCTGCACAAATTCAACAAGCACTCCTTATAGCTAAAGAGTCTTAGTCCAGATCTGAACCACAAGCTACATGTTGCATGTCTAGATTTCAGTTCTAACCAGCAACTTGATTATAATAGGGAAGGAGATGGTGACATATAAATAAAGCCGTTTCTTATGGCATCTGGCCATTTGGTATGGACCTCTTTGTCTTCTCTCTCAGCTCCTATTTGCCTTTTATTTACGGACAGTCCATATTGGAAAACAGCAGTCAAAGCATTTTCATTTTAGGAAATATGCAACCTTTGATTATGTGGGAAGGGACCTGATGGGGTAGATTAAAATGGCAAATTTACAGTCTCATCAGTTCCACCCTAACTTGAGGAAAATGGAAAACTTGCTTATTTGATATTTCCTGTTACCTCAGTATTTACAAATGAAGAAACTGAGTCACACGCTTTTTATAATTTCTCTATGCGGACTGAAGGTTAATGCATTTAATGGGTACCTGCACCATTGTGAAACTTAAGAAAAGTTTTGTGAGTGTATCACCAAAGTTTAATATATTTAAAAATTCTGATGTGATTTTGAAATTGATCAATTTTTGGTAAGAGTGATCATATTTACTTTTAAAACTGTGGTTTAGTTTGTGATTGGAAGTTTAGGTAAAAATAAGGCCGAGTGCAATGCTCACAACTGTAATCCCAGCACTATGGGAGGCCCAGGTGGAAGGATTGCTTAAGCCCAGGGGTTTGAGACCAGCCTGGACAACATAGCAAGAGCTCATCTCTACAAAAAGTAAAAAAAATTAGCCAGGCACAATGTGCTTGTAGTCCCAGCTCCTTCGGAGGCTGAGGCAGAAGGATCGCCTGAGCCCATGAGGTTGATGATCCTATAAGTTGTGATTGTGCCACTGCACTCCAACCTGGGTGACAGAATAAGACCCCGACTCAAAAAAAAAAGTTTAAGTAAAAATAAAAGTTTGCTGATAGTTTCCACAGATATTTTGGTACATCTAGCAAGAATCTTGCACTTTTAAGAAGTATGCTTTCAAGAAAAACCACTTTATCTCTGTTAGTAATAACACCTTGATTGTATTCTTTTTCCTTTGACCATTTGTCCTGTTTCATTTTTTATGTTTTACTTGCTTTGACAAGGTAACTAGATAGTTAGGAGATGATATCACTTTCAGTTCTTAGCTAACTTCACTGTTCTGAGTTGAACATAGCTTGATATAATAGCAAAGAGGTTAATATCAACATGAATTTTACTTTTTTCTCAAACATAACTTTTGAGCCTTGCATGATTTTACAAGCAGATGTGTCAGAGTTAATAAAAACAAGTTTAGGAAGACGTTAGAGCACATTTTAAGGCAAGCAAGTTGATCAGACAGACTTGGTAAACTTTTCAGGAAGGAGTCCATCTGAGATCCTTAAAATTTTGGTAGCATGATAAAACTTTACTTAGACTAAATGTTATTATTTTGAATATTATGTTAATAGCCATTGTAATAGTCCTTAATTGTGTGTATGTGTGTGTAAAGGAGCTGTGGTATGGGATAAAAGAGAGCTATATGGTAACAGAAATTATTTGGGTAGGTGATTGTCGGTGTTAGAGGTTCTTGAACTCCTGAAATTATATGTGAATATTTGAGTTTATGTGGGTACATTCATTTTTCTGAGTTCCATAGCTTTCATCAGTTTCTCAAAGGCACCCATTGCCTAAAGAGGAATAAGAAGTATGGTATTACCAAAGATATAAAGTAAAGGAAATGACAGTTGATTCCACTCTAAGTTACTGGGGAGGGGAGGAGATCAGTGATGAAGGGAGAAGGGAAATGTCACTGACCACATGGGTGATTGATATTGAAGATAATTCTTCTGGTGGTAAAAAGTTAACTACACAATGTCTACAAAGTATTAGCTAAGATTAATTTCTACTACATAGGAAAATTAATTCAATCGCTCTAGTATAGTGGATTCATAATATATAAGGCTTTTAATTCAGTTAGTTTCATTTAGTTCCTCATGGTTCTGGAAGAATGGAAATGGAAAGCATATTTTCCATAGAGAGGAAGTATCTTCATTTTTAATCAACTTTTTGGTAGGTATTAGTAAGAACTTTCTCAGACTGGCATTTCAAGAGTGTCATGACTTCTGTTTCAGATTAAATAAAATGAAATTCACTTCAATTTTCTTCATGTATGCATCCTCATGACCCTTTTGTTTTGATTCTTTTTAAAGAAGGTATCCCTGTCTTGGACCCATCACCTTTTGAATAATGAATTGATAGTAGAGTTTTGGATGTTGTATAATTATTCTGGTTAGGCCCAGATTGTAGTATGTCATCAAACAGCATGACTCTGAGATTAAATAGTAATTTGATGCCAACCATGGAATATATTTTGTTAAACTGATTAGGAGAGAAAGCTCTAGAAGTGTGATGAAAGACCTACAACTTCAATCCCACATATTTAAGGCAGTTAGTTAACCATTAAGAGAAGCCATTGTTAAGGTAGAAATAGCACCCTCTCCCCATGTGACTTGACAGTGTTGGATGTTTTTGCATTTTGACTTTGCATTTCTGTATAATTTCTAAGCCCTTTGTTTCTTTAGACAGTCAAGTCAGATTGTTAATTTTCTGGTTATTATATAACTTCCTGAGTATTTAGTTATTTGTTTACAATTGGATAAATCATTATTTTGATTTTAAATAATAAGGTATGAGCACAATGATTTCGTTTATGCAATACGCGTTTACTGAGTACTTACTCTGTGCTAGGCACTGTTCTAAGGATTGGTGATATAAAGATGCTCATAGTCTAGTGAGACAGACAGGGAAATTAAATATTTGACTAAAGAGCAGTGTGAGCCAGGTGTAATATTTTAAGCCTGTAGTCCCAGATACTCCAGAGGCTGAGATGGGAGGATTGCTTGAGCCCAGGAGTTTGAGGTTGTTAGTGAGCTAATGGCGTCACTGTGTCATGGTACTCCAGACTAGAGGACAGAGGGAGACCCCAACTTTGAAAACAAAACGAGAGGTGTGCTAAGTTATGATAGAGGCATCTAAGTAGAACTGGATGCTTGAGTAAGGCTTATAGTAGGTGACATTTGCACTGAGGCTTGAAGAGATTTAAAGAAAATAGGGTGTCAACTGAAGAAGGAGAGAGAAAGGCATTTTAAGTTGAAAGAACAGCATATACAAAAGTAAATAGATCCAGGAGTATACCCAATAAAGAAAGTTCAGTTAGGTATATATGGCTGAAACAAGGAGTGTATATGGTGGACCTGCCAGAAAAGAGACAAGAGTCCAGATCATGATGAATCTTTGTATGCCATGTTAGTATTCAACTTCTTTCTGAAAGTCAGAGTGAGCCATTGAAGAGGTTAAAGCTGGAGAGTGACCTGATCAGATTTGTGTTTTAGAAAGGAAACTTAGTACTTTGGAGAATTTCTTGGAGAAGGGTGCCAGAATGGAGGCAGGAAGACCAATTAGGAGAAAAGTGGCATAAAAGAGTTTGATGTTTAGAGCTAGAGATCTGGATTCTGGTCATAGCCCATCATCCGCTCATCCATTTACCAGCTCATGCATTTGCTAGGCATATTTATTTGCACCTCAGTTTCTTTCTGCCACCTTCATTGCCTCTCCTTTCTACCATCCACCCTGGACATCTCACCAAATCTGAAATGTTCATGCTGTTTCCCTTTTATAAATCTTACCCCATTCCACTGCCCAGCTCACGTCTCAATGTTCTCATTCTTCCATTAAACCTTCGCTGATAAAACTGAGGGCTCTTCCTTCTTCTGAACTCATAACTGTTGCGAGTCTAAATATTATGTGCTGATCTTGTCTCTGAAACAATTTTAAAGTGCCTCTGGGCAAGGGTTTCATTTTATGTCTGTTTTTGAAAACCCGGCAGTCTAGCGTTTGGGTGCAAAACTACTTGGTAAATAATTATTAGCTCGAGTTTTTTTCCCTATAGGCCAGGCATTTTGAGATTGTAAATTGTTGAAAAGAGGATTTTTAAAAAAAGTTTACTTTTATGTGCCCTTTTTTTCCTTAGTGTATGTATACACCATCAAATGAATTTATCTGCACATTCCACTGTGCCTTTTCTCTAATTCTGAAATTCGGGAAACTTCAGTGCCGTGAGAACTCCCCTACCCTCTTTGTTTGAATTCTTGTGATGTCAGAGCCTGAACTTCCATGCAGAGAAACAGTACCAGTACTGATGAGCCAAGTAACATTTTACTGTTACTAGTAGGAGACTTCAGATTACTGGCAATAGAATGTGGAATGGAAAGCCAAAACTGGGTTCCAGTGTTCAATCCATCTTTTATTTGCTTGTGATCTCTGATGAGTGATTTAACACCAGAAGTTTGAGCTTTTTGATTAATGTCTGCCAGCTGGAGATAATGCGGCCTGCCTGATTTGCTTCACAAGGTGCTTTAGATAAAATACAGTAATGGATAAGAAAGTATTGGGCAATTGTTTTATAAATATAGAGCATTATTATTAACCCCTTATATTGCTTGAATCAAATGTGATTGTGATTGGATTGTTTAGTGGCTTGCTTGCAATTTGATAGCCCCAGCATTATTATTGTATAAAGTGCCATAATATGGTTATATGTTGATGTATCCTTTTTTCTCCCCAATTCTGTTTGTCCATTTGGAGGATTATACATTCTGCCCTTTTATTAATAATTCATTCTGTTGAATGAATATTAGATATGATTTTAACTTATTTCACTTAAATTTTCTGAAGAACCAGTCTACTCTTTTCTTTCAGTTTGTCAATTTGAGGCACTTAAAATGAAAAACAAAACAAAACAAAACACAAACCTTTCATTGACTATTTACAACATGCTGCCTTATTAGGCAGCTTGCTGCTGTTGTACAAGTAAGGAAACTGAGTCACTGAAGTGTTAAGGAGACTGACTTAAAGATAAGTTTAAAAGCTATCACTTCTGTTATCCATAGCACTGAGTCATTATGCTTCAGGAACTGTAAAAGTGAAAAAAGTTATTTAATCTCTTTTTTTACTCCTTTTGTAATAATTAAAATTGTATTCCACCTAAATTTCACTCAAAGTACTAAGAGCTCTGGCAGTAGTAACATATCATTGAAGTGAAATCATTTTCTTTTCTAACCTGGTCTCAAAGAACACTGTAAATAACAGGATGCTCTGAAAACAGCACACATATAATATATGCTAATTTATATGAATCAGCATATTTGGTTAAATATTGCTGGATATCCCTAGCACCACAGGGATTATTATTGAAGACCCAACTTTTCCTTACTACTGTATTCAGTCTGCTATGCAGAAGAGATCAGTTTCTTCTGCCAAATTTGAGGGGTTTGATACTTAAAAAAAAAAAAAAACGAAGATGATGTTTGGGTGACTTAAAATATAGTCATAAGCTTGGTTTCCAAGTGGGCATCTTATAGAAGACACCCATTGTGGAAGACAGCTCAAAATTGATGCATTTAAAGGAAGGTTGGGATGCAGTTTCACATAGCTACTTATTATGAATGTCAGAAATAGAAAGAAATAAACTCATATTAATTTAAAATTTATCTGATCAGAATGAGTCTGTTTCCATCTAAATGATGTATTCTGCCTGTAGCTTAAACAGATGCTCAACTGAATTTTGGTACCTGCTTGCTTTGTGAGGTGTTCTGGGGAAAAATGTATTGGTGGCTTTCTCACGAAAATGTAGAAAACAAAATTCTTACTAATCACTATTTACACAGGCTTTGGTTTAATGAAGATTTTACTGTATTGCTTTAGGATGAGTAAGCTATATTGCTACCAAATACAGACTAACAAACTGGCCACCAGTCTTTCCTTCTGTTAGGGCTCTATACAGTGTGGCCTGTTATGAGTGAGTGAGAAACTTCTAAATGGCTATTCAGGCAGGACTATGTGGGAATCCAAGACTTCATTAGGAAGGAATTATACCCAGTCAGCCATTGACTCAATTACCTGGTAATTCTGGCACTCACCCAAGGGAGAAGAGACTTTGAGTACAATCCTTTTAAATAAATCTGTTGTTCTGTGATATATGTCCTTATAGTTTGATAAATATCTGATCAAAATTAAGAGGAATTTTTATCTATCCTTAATTTGTTGGTCTGCTATCCTGAAAGTAAAAGATAAAGTTTATACTTTGCAATATGGGCCAGTTAATAAAACTGCTTATAAAACTTATGGAAAGTGTTTAAGTATACTAAAAAGTAGAGAGGATGTACGATAAACCACCATCATCTATCCATACCCAGCTACAACAGTTATCTGGATTTTGCAACATTTGCATCATCCATCCTTTATTTTTTTCCTTGCTAAAGTATTTTAGTGCAAATCCCAGATATCTTGTCATTTTACTCCTACATACTGTCATGTCTTGAAAAATTAACATATTCCTTGGGACCATCTAACACTCAATCTATAATCAAATACCACCAGTTGCCTAAAAAATAATTGGATTTTTAATCTAATGTGTGCCTAATTAATGTACATGTCACTGAACTCTTGTTTTTTTTTTTTTTTGAGTTGGAGTCTCACTCTGTTGACCAGACTGGAGTGCAGTGGCCGCTCCCGGCCGCTGCAGCCTCGACCTGCTGAACTCCAGTGATCCTTCTGCCTCAGCCTTCCGAGTAGCTGGAATTACAGGCATGCGCTACCATGCCCTGCTGATTTTTTGATTTATTGTAGAGATGAGGTCTCGCCAAGTTGCCCAGGCGGGTCTTGAACCTGTGGGCTCAGGCAATCCACTCACTTCAGCCTCTCAAGGCGCGGGATTACAGGCCGAGCCACCGAGCCCGGCTGTCACTGAACTCTTTAAACAAATACAGCTTTAAATTAATGATAAAATTGTGTTCAAAGTTATACCACATAAAATGCTATCATAAAGTATCAGACCAAATTAGGTTTGAATTAGGTCTTTAATTCTGTTGAAGTAACTGGAGAGTTTAACTCTATGAGGTTGGTTAGACTCCTTGGAACAACTACTATGTACCATAGAAAAGAAATCAAATTACGGCTTTTGACTTTACTCCTGGTTGAGTAATCACTCATTCTTCATTTTGCAGTTTGTGAAGCGGGGTGGGGTGGGGCTTATGTGTAAGAATTTTCATCTCAGGGAAATGTTGTAAATAGTTTGGCAGAGGAAATTAATTGTTCTTGAGTTTTTTGGATATAGGGTTCATATGACTCATTGCTACACACACACATGGAGCGACTAAGTTTGTTACTAACACTAGTTTTATTTCAAAACAAATACCAGTTTTTTTTTTTCCCCCTTTGGTTTTTAGCCCCTTTGATATACTCTAGGTTGCTGAATCTGGATAATTGGGTGAGCAAAACTTTACAAAGAACCCTCAAGTATTACGTTTTCCTTACTGAGATGTTTGTGGGGTTAAAATTGAAAACCAGACTACACTAATGTGTTGATTAGTGGGGAGCTGGGGATGGGTGGAGTGGGTAAATATGAGAAATCAACTTGGGCAAATGGCCTAGATTCCACGCAGATTTACTAAATTGTATAAGTACTGCTTTCCAGACGGCAGTTTAGTGCTGTGAGGTAATAGACATATAATTTCTTTAACTTTGTGGACTCAAGTAGAATTAGACTAGCATGCCATCTCCACTCTACCACTTTTAGACTGACCATTTACTAACCCAGTTAGATGGGTAGTTTTCCTCAAAACAGGTAGATGAGTGGTAATTGTTGGGGCTGGACAGCTGGCAATTTCTTTTTTTTTAATTAAAAAAATGTATTTTAAAGATGTGGAGTACAATTTGGGACTAGGTAGATAAATGGTCTCCTTTTTGACTTAGGAGAGGGAAAGCTATGGAGCTGGTGTTTTATGTGCTTTGAAATCAATCACTGATGAAATCTTAAATGCTTAATAGTATATTATGCTGACTGGAGCTGTTTAGGAAGATTTTATGTGTAGATAGAAAAACCTCCTATAGGCTGTACACTTATATGTTGAGCTTTAGTAATGTGTATTTATAACAGAGACCAGAGCCACTATGTATGGTTTTACCCTCCTCAAGGGTGTGAGACCATGCGGGTCACACCACTTACGACATCATGTGCCAGTTACAAGACTGTCTTCTAGGGGCCACTTTTTTTAAGTCACATAAAGGTACCAAATGGGCTAGCTACTGCACTTAAAACCAGATGGATTTTATTCTTATACCTGATAGGAAATGAGGCAAGGCATAGGACATGTTTTAATGTATTATTTAGAATAGGAATGTTTTATTTGTAATTGATTCTGAGAAAAGAATATAAGGTATATAACTATGTAATATATTTTCCTAAACCTGATGGCATTTGCCTTTGAATTACTGAAATCCTCTTCCTTCCTTTAGGGTCCAGGCCCCAGGTTCTGTGTGTTGATTACTTTCTCTAACTTAAGTCTCCTCCCTTTCTGTACTTCTCTCAGTAATTTTCTTAACATTATTAATTGACAGAGTTTCACATGGTTACTCATTGTCCCAGTAAGACTGCATTTTTTTTCGAAGTTTGTATCATACTTCAACTTATTTTCACTTACATCGCCCATGACACAAGGCAAGAACATATAGAAAATTAAGATGAGTTAAAATAAATTTGGCAGAAGCATTTCCTCTAATAATATGCTCTGCAGCTTCCTATCTCACATTGTAAAATCAATGTTTTCCAGAAGACTCAGTGTGTATATAAAACATTTGTGAGTGAAAATAACCCTTCCTTAGGTTGCTCTCACAGCTTATTTTTCATTGACATTGCATTAGCTTATGTTTCCCTCCCATTGGTTGAGTAGCTAATGGTCTTTCAACAAGCTATTAAAGGGAAAAAAAGTTTCTGATGCAAAAAAATAAAAGTGACCTGGATTTTATCCATATTGGTGATTTGGTACTTGTTTTACCAAAGCAAGGCTTACCCATATTCTCTAATCTTTAAATTCTTAGGCTTCTTCATTACAGCCTAATCTTGATTCATCAAACAATTTTCAGATGGTCTGAGTCTCCGTAAGATTCAAATTCTCAATTTTTATATAAGCTGAGTCAGCCTGAGACCAAATACTAGGTTTTAAGTGGCCATATCTTTGTATAAAATGGAACTGAGGTATTAGTTACACTTTAAAGTAGGAATTGTGCAGGGCTCTGGGCCCAATTTTCAACACACTCTTTCTAATTCTGTTGTAGCCAATTGTGGATCAAGATGTGCTATGTTACAAATCCCTACTTTCAACCTACCTGCTCCTTAAATAATATTGTCACTTACATGTTTATAACTGTGAAGGTCATCTTATTCCTTGTTGTTTTTATTGGTTTTTGTGGATATTGTCAATGGTATATCCTATTGTCTGACCACAGAAGAAACTTGCATAAGGATGGCCATTGAATGTTAAATCAGTTACTGAATGTAACAAATCTATTTCCTGCTGGGTGTGGTGGTTCATGCCTGTATTCCCAGAACTTTGAGAGGTGGAGGTGAAGGCTAGAGGATTGCCTCTGCCCAGGGATTTGAGACCAGCTCTGGCAACTTGGTAAGGTCTTGTCTCTACAATAAATAAAAAATTAGCCAGGTGTGGTGGTGTGTGCTTGTAGTTCCAGCTACTTGGCAGGCTGAGATGGAAGAATAACCTGAGTCCAGGAGGTCAAGGCTGCAGTGGCTGTGAGCATGCCACTGCACTCCAGCCTGGTGACAGAGTGAGACTCTGACTCAAAAAAAAAAAAAAAAAAAATTCCTATACTCACCTGTCACCAACCATGTTGCAATGAACTAGTAGAAACTGCATTATTATTTTGAGTAGAAGTCTTACTCTGTTGTCCACACTGAAGTGTACTGGAAATTGCTTTTTGATCTTAGCACCCACACTTTGTCTTTTCAGGACCCCACACTACATTTCATAGAATTTAAAAGTATTTTGTATGCTACAGAGAGTTGAAATAAGCTAAATAGGATATTCAAATAATCCTATTAAGTGGTTTTTAGGAGTTTGTTTCTGATGATGATGATGATGATGATGATTATTATTATATTGAGTTGGAGTCTCACTCTGTTGCCCAGACTGGAGTGCAGTGGCCGCTCCCGGC
>NW_007251095.1:386032-393555 GCF_000164805.1 Carlito syrichta
CACTCACCTCAGCCTCCCAAAGGCGCGGGATTACAGGTTGAGCCACTGAGCCTGGCTTGGTTATTATTTATTTATTTATTTTTTGAGTTGAAATCTCACTCCGTCGCCCAGACTGGAGTGCAGTAGCACGCTCCCGGCCACCGTAGCCTCGACCTGCTGGGCTCTGGGGATCCTTCCACCTCGGCCTTCCAAGTAGCTGAAACTGCAGGCGCACGCTACCACGCCCAGCTAATCTGGTTATTTTAAAAGGTGTGGTAGGACATGGTGGCTCATTCCTGTAATCCCAGCACTTTGGGAGGCTGAAGTGAGAGGATTGCCTGAGCCCATGGGTTTGAGAATAGCCTGGGCAACTTGGCAAGAACTCATCTCTACAATAATTCAAAAAATTAACTGGGTGTGGTGGCACGTGCCTGTAGTTCCAGCTTCTTGGAAGGTTGAGGCAGAAGGATTGCCTGAGCCCGGTAGGTCAAGGCTGTGGTGGCTGTGAGTGTGCCATTGAACTCCAGCCTGGGTGACAGAGTGAGACTCTGACTCAAAAAAATAAAAAATAAATAAATAAAAAGGTTGTATGCAAATAAGTTGACTACTTTTAAAAATGTAACTCTAGACAAGTCATTTATTTGTCATCTCTCTGGGCGTCAATTTATTCTATAAAACAAGGGAACTGAAATAGATGATCTGCAAGATTCCATTGCACTCTGCCATATTGGGGATCAAAGGTTATTGAGAGCTGCAATGAATCTGCCCTCACATAAATATATGACATCTGAATTCCAGCTAGACAAAAAGTTGGAATTATGAACGATGGTTATTTAAGGCTGAATGCTAAAGAGTGAATATCCTAGTTGACTTTACTGTCCATCTTGGAGCCTTAGTCCATTGAAGTCCACATCAACATTCTTTTAACTGCACATTTGTGTGTAGGGCAATATATTGAGCCCCAGGGGGTGCTGGATCCCTCTACGTCATCCCAATTCTTGGGTTGGTTCAGTACAGTCCTCAAGCCTACCCAGAGGTAATGCTCAATAATACACAGTATCATAGCTGCCTGTTGCTCTTCTAAGTACTTTGCATGTATTTGTCAAGAACTGTGCAGAGTCTGGGATTTTCCCCTACTTACCTGTTCCTGTTTCATGGATGATTGCAGAAGACTCAAGAGACAAAAGCAAAAGCTGTAGTCGGCATCACACGCTAGTTCACTATGACCATAAGTCCTATTATGGGTGGGCCACAATGATAGATACACAGGGAGTGAGTTGCGTTACAGAAGAGGAAGCCTGAGCTTGAGGATTTGCTGCTTTTATAGTGAGAAGAAACCACCTTCTCTTTGTCTGGGGTGGGGAGAAGTTACCTCATTCTCAAGTTTGCTTGCTGCAAACACAGCCATGGAAAATGGTCTGGGTAAAATGCTGTCAGTGCCTTTCCTTTATGGCATACCCAGCAAGAATGTGCAAGAGATGCTCAGGGATTGATGGTAAATTGCCTCCTGCATCAATATTAACTAATTTCATCCTCACAGCAATCATTTTGTAGGTGAGGAAACAGTCTCAGATCAGATAAGTAACACACCTGAGGATATACAGTGGTAAATTTAGAATTCAAGACCAATGTGACTATAAATTCATGTTTTAAACCAGTTTTCTATACTGCCTAAGAATCTAAAGCTCTAAATTGACCTAAAGACCAGGTGGTCCTCTAGACTGGTGATGGTTGGACCTGGCCTAGATTTTCACTATGCTTTTGTATAATTTAGAGGATGGAGTTCAGAGGCTGTTCATTTTAGTGTCACTGATAATCAGAAGTTACAGTTCTTTGAATCACTGCCATGAAATAGTGGGTTAGATATGTGACCACTTGCTAGAAATGAGCCATGAGGACAAAAATGAAGTGGCTATAGATTTTAAAGCTGCATGAACACAATTCTTAAAATACCAGTCTGGCAGTCTGGCCTTTATTAAATAATTTCGTGGTTAACACAAAGCCTGTTATACTTTCCTACTGTTGCATATTATATATAATTCTCTTTTTGTCTTTTATATGTCATCCTTATAGAGAGTAGCTTCTGAAGAGATTACAGTGCAAGGTATACTGTCTACTTCATCTTTTAGTTTCTCTCCTCCCCCTGCCTGCTCTCCTTCTGTTTGTTTGTGAACTTTTGTGTGAAGTAAAACTGTTTTGAAAAACTAATGCTATCTCCTGTTACACAAGTACACGATATGCATTGTTTCTTATTTAGGTGCGTGCCAAGAACCACCTACTTTCTCCTGCTGCTTCCTGTGTCTGCTTTGCCTAAAGATTGGCTGCTATAAAAGTGTGGCATATTCAGCCAAGTGCTACATTTTTTAATTAGTGTGCAGAAAGTGTTGTGACAAACTATTTTTGTGTTAATGTTTGATGAGTAATAGAGCCCTACACATGGGCTTAAGTACCAAATAATATGGAAGTGCATAATGTAGTTTGAGTTCCAGTCCTCTCAGCTTTAACCATCATCCTTCCCCTGCAAAAAAGGAAGCCTTTAATTTTTAAAAATGTGATGGGTAAAATAGATTATGAATACACCAGAGTATGTCTGCAGCCTAGAATCGGGTTATTTCACACTTATGACTATTCATCTTAATGAGTTAAAATTTCTATGTTGGTTCTGTTCATAACACTATGTACAAAACAGCATGAGATTAGAAGGTAAAGGATATCTTAAGCTCTCATAATAATATTGACATAACTGGGAAAGCTCATAATTAGGCAGAATAAGAATTTTGTTCAATTTCAGTTTTTCAAATATCCCTTTTATCTATTCTTATAAATTAATATTACTTGTAATTATGGTCCTGGTTCTTAATGGCCTTCTTTTTTTTTTTTTTTTTTTTACTTCATCTAGCCCAAAGAGTTTTGTGTTACAAACAAATAGATAAGGAAGGTTGTAGCATTCCTCTGTCCCAAAAAGTGTTCTTTTTCTTTGGACCATTGATTTTTCAGTGAGGGACAGTTTTACCTACCAGGGAACATTTGGTAATGTCTGTAGACAATTTTGGTTTTCACAACTGGGGGAGATTGCTACTGGCATCTAGTGGGTAGAGGCTAGAGATACGGTTCTGTATCCTACAATCACAGGGCATTCCCTTCACGACAAAGAATTATTCAGTCCAAAATGTCAAGGTTGAGAAACCCTGCTATAACTTTTTGTATATTGAGTGTGAAAAATTTTTGTGGCTTCTCGGCCATTCTTCACTTTTCATTCTATCCTCTCTTCTATATTGAGACAGGGTCAGATCATCTCCATATTCAAGGAAGCATGATTTGTTTCATTTGACTTCCACCAATTCTATTTTCATTTTCTTTTTACTAATAGAAAACTACTGGACTGGACTGTTATAAACTTTGTAGTTCTTTTTTTTTTTTAATTGGAGTCTCACTCTGTCGCCCAGACTGGAGTGCAGTGGCCGCTCCCGGCTGCTGCAGCCTCGACCTGCTGGGCTCCGACGATCCTTCCGCCTCAGCCTTCCAAGTAGCTGGAACTACAGGCGCGCGCTACCACGCCCAGATAATTTTTGATTTATTGTAGAGATGAGGTCTCGCCAAGTTGCCCAGGCGGTTCCAACTTTGTAGTTCTAAACTACATCCTTTATTACTTATATCTGACATCTAAGAAAAATATTCTTTCTCATCCTAATGAGTTTAAAAGTCTCTTTTTCCATCTGTGGATTCCTTGATACCTTCATACTTTTGTTGCTGGTTACTTTTAACTCATCATCTATATGAATTTTGGATTTCATGGTATGTTCTTCTCTGGCAGCTTTTGCCTCTTGATTTGTTGACTGCCTAAGTACCAGCTTTCTTTGCCTCCCATCTCCAAAACTTCTCTCTTTCTGTTCTTCTCAACATACAATTACAGTCATATGCCTCTTCAAATATGACCTGGATATACATGATGCCAAACTTTTTTTATCTACTCTGACATCTAAGTTTTATACTTTATCATGGTTTGCTGAGAGGCATCTCTTAACTATGGTGTAGTTCTACTAAAAACAGCAATAAAACCTGAAGTACTTTCTAGCGGTGCTTGTTTTAAAATTTTTCCTCTGTAGGAAAAATAAAAATTAACTTGACTCCCCCCCACGTGGTATTTATCAAATTTACCTTTTCAAGCTAAGGTTTCCTCTTGCCTCACTTATCGCCAGACTGTGTTACTCTATTATTAGTCACTGACTGATCTTTATGATTTCTGGTCTAGTTGAATCAAGGTTAATTTCTCTATTTGACCAGTGAAAGTCAGTGACTACTTCTCTCCCAACTCATCAGGACCACCATATTTTTATATTTAGGCCTACTGTTAAACACCTAATTGTATCTTCTTATCTTCCTTTTTCAATTTTCCCCCCTTTTAAAAAGTGAACCCAGCCGGGCTTGGTGGCTCAGCTTGTAATCCTGTGCCTTTGGGAGGCTGAGGTGAGTGGATTGCCTGAACCCGCAGGTTCGAGACCTGCCTGGGCAGCGAGACCTCATCTCTACAATAAATCAAAAAATCAGCCGGGCGTGGTAGCGCATGCCTGTAATTCCGGCTACTGGGAAGGCTGAGGCGGAAGGATCGCCGGAGCCCAGCAGGTTGAGGCTGCGGTGGCCGGGAGCAGCCACTGCACTCCAGTCTGGGCGACAAAGTGAGACTCCAACTCAAAAAAAAAAAAAAAAGTGAACCCGGTAGATGCATTGTCTCATTTACCTAAAATAACCTCTTGTCCTTTTTCTCTTCTCAGAGAATTCTAAGTACTTTTCTTCCATTTCTTTATATAGTTCTTAAACTCTTTATTGCCTGCTTGAAGGCAACATGATCACTTCATCCTCTTTCAACCTTCAATTTCCCATAGAGAGCCAGTTCATTCTGCAGCATGCACGGCCATATTAACAGTTGTGCTTATTATAAATGTATGTTACAATATATGATTATTCCACACACATCAAATCCTCCTTATCTATGAGGCATCATGCTAAGGGCATAAACACAGCTATATGCAGGTCTTACTTTTGAGGAGCGCATGGCCTAGTGAGAAAAGAGGCACAGATATGTATAAAGTAGTAAATCCTATAATAAATAGGCATGAACAGAATGTTCTTAGGAATGCTACATATTGTGCTTGGTAGTGAGAGGAGAGACTTCACAGAGGTAACATTTGATCAGGGTCTTGGAGAATGAAGAATAGTTTTGTAAGGTTAAAAGGCAAGCTGTTCTCAATAGTGGGATCATATATGCTTAGAGTTATGTAAAGGCAGATAATTGTTCTAAGTGTCATTGATTTAAAAATATTAAGATCTTGGAGGGAAGGCTGTGACTGAACTTGCTTTATAACTGAATATAGGTGATCACAGGAAACATTTTTCACCAACCCAGTAGTGGGATTGAGAGAGGGAAACTAACATTTATTGAGCACCTACAATATTTCAGGCATTGTTCTAGGATCTTTACACCATCTTAATTAATTTTTTATCATAAACATGTGTAGTAAGTGTAGTTATTTCTCACATTTAGCACAAAAGGGAAATGAGTCTCAGAGAGATTAACTGATTCTGATTCCAAAATACATGTTATTTTATGATAGCATTCTGTCTTCTTAGAAGTAATAGGCTATACCTAAAACCTAGAAATGAAGTGTAATTTTCTATTTTATTTTTTTCATAAAATATATTTTTATTTTATTTTTCTCCTATCACAGATCCTATTACGAGTCTAATAAATAACATCTTAACACATTTCATTTTTCTTGAATTAAATTAGTTGAGAAATAACAGAGCTTGGGAAATTGGTTGGAAATTGTCCACAAACATCTAATTTGTGACTATATATGGTTAGTTTTATTAACTACTCAGTTGGAAACATTCTAGCTCTGAACTTCTTGCTCAATACATAATCTAATTTAACAAATGTTTTAGAGGCACTCACCTTGGTGTGCTAAGCATTATATTAGGGTTAAAATAAATAATTTTTGCCTGGTAGGAACATAGAGTTGGAGAATCTGATGTGTGCAAACCTATGGTGCAGGGTGAAATATGTTAAGTGTTACTTTTGAGGGAACAGGTGCTATGGGAGAACAAATGGTGTTGATTTCAAATGGAGTACTGGGGATGACTTCATGGAAAGATATGTAATAGAAGAGAGTCTTAAAGTGCAGATAGTGATAGAGTAGAGAAAGGATATGTTTCCCTGTAGTGAGAACACTATGCACATCTTAGCACGGGCTGCACAGCAAAGTACTATAGACTGGGTGCTTTATGAGCAACAGAAATTTATTTCTCACAGTTTTGCAGCCTGAAAATCCAACATCAGGGTGCCAACATGGTCCAGTTCTGGTGAGGATCCTCTTCCTGGTTGCAGACTGCTGACTTCTTGTGGTATCATCACACAGTGGAGAGTAGAGAAGGGAAGCAAGCTATCTAATGATTCCTACACATTCACTAATCTGATTCATTAGGACTCTGAATAACCTCATTACCTCATCTAATCCTTATTACCTCCCAGAGGCCCTACCTCTTAATACCATCAGGGGGGAGGAGTAAAGTTTCAACATATGAATTTTAGGGAGACACAGACATTCAGCCCGTAACAGTACACAATTGCATGGGGGCTAGGAAGTTAGGGCATATTTGAGGAAATGTAAATTCGCCTAGTGAGGCCCATATGCATGTGTGAGAGCGGTGGAGGTCAGTCTGGATGGGGAGATTGCGGCTCAATCATGGTGAATATTGAATGGTTATCCAAAGAGTTTGAACTTCATTTTGTAACCCATGTAGAGTATTTGAGCCAGAGGAATGTGATATGATCAGACCTTACTTTAGACTTTTTTTTTAAGAGATGGGGTCTTGCTATGTTGCCCAGGTTTGAGCCACTCCTGGACTCAGAAAGTCCTTTTGCTTCTGCCTCCCAAAGTGCTGGGATTACAGGTGTGAGCCAATGTGCCAGGGTAGACTTCTTATAATTGGAAATATCATGAAGTCTAAAATCATTTGTTCAAACTCCATGGTAATTGACCTGTTTTTAATGTAAATATAAATAAATTTATTAATTCTGATACCCTTTGGCATGCTTTAATATTTTTTGTTTTTGTTTTGTTTTTGTTTTTTTAATCATATTTTTTATTTTAAAATTGTGGGGTACAGTTAAGGGTTAGGTATACAAATATGCATTGTTCAGGCACCCTTGTTGATAAGGGGTGTCTCCCCATCCCCCAGACAGATATTGACTACTGTTAATCCTACCTCCCTTCCCCTCCCTACGCCCCACATAGTTTCCCACCACTATCAATCCTTTTCTTATAGTATTATGATAGATGTTCAAGGTTCACTTACGAGTGAGAACATGTGATACTCAGATCTTTGTTTCTGTGAGAGATCACTCAGTATTATAGACTCTAGTTCCATCTAGGTTGCTGCAAAATATATGATTTTTTTTCTTTTTTATGGCTGCGTAGTATTCCATCGTGTATATGTACCACATTTTTAAAATCCAGTCCTCTTTTGATGGACAGCATGGTTGG
>NW_007251095.1:393798-406583 GCF_000164805.1 Carlito syrichta
CTGTTATTTTTTTGAGTTATTGATAATGGTCATTCTGACTGGAGTTAGGTGGTATCTCAGTGTAGTTTTAATTTGCATCTCCTTGATGATTAGTGATGTTGAACATTTCTTCATGTGTCTGTTGGCCGCTCAGATGTCTTCTGTTGAGAAGTGTCTGTTCATATCTTTTGCCCACTTTGTAATGGGGTTGTTTATTTTTTTCTTTTTGGCACTTTTCAGTTCCTTGTAGATCCTAGATGTTAGACCTTTGTCAGACCTGGAGTTGACAAATACTTTTTCCCAGTCTGTGGGCTGTCTCCCTGCTCTCTTGATGGTTTCTTTGGCTTTGCAGAAACTTGTCAGTTTAATGAGGTCCCACTTGTCTATCTTATCTCTTATTGCCCGTGCATTTCAGGTTTTGTTCTGGTATTAGATGCCAGTTCTAATTTCCATGAGGGTGTGTCCTGCATTTTCTAAGGTTCTTATGGTTTGAAGTTTTACATTTAGGTCTCTGATCCATTTAGAGTTAATTTTTGTGTATGTGGATAGATAGGGGCCTTATTTGAATCTTCTGCATGTGGTCAGCCAGTTTTCCTAGCACCATTTACTGAATAGGATCTCCTCTCCCCAGTGGTAGGTGGTGGGGGCTTTGTCGAAGATGAGTTGCTTGAGAAATTGAGGTTTTGCTTCTGGAATCTCAATTCTATTCCATTGGTCTATATGCCTGTTCCTGTACCAATACCAAGCTGTTTTGATTATTGTAGCTTTATAGTAAAGTTTGAAGTCTGGTAGTGTGATCCCTGCTGCTTTGTTTCTTTTTTTTTTTTGCTGAGAATGGTTCCGGCTATTCTTGGTTGCTTGTGTTTCCATATGAATTCTTGTATTGTTTTTTCTAGTTCTGAGAAGAATGTTGCTGATAATTTGATGGCCATTGCATTAAGTATGTAGATTGCCTTAGGTAAAATGGATGTCTTCACAATGTTGATTCTTCCAATCCATGAGCATGGGATATTTTTCCACTTGTTTGTGTCATCTTTGATTTCTTTGAGCAGAGTTTTGTAGTTTTCATTGTAAAGGTCTTTCACATCTCTGGATAGGAAGATGCCAGGTATTTCATTTTTTTGTGGCTATTGTGAATGGGATTGTGCTTTTTATTTGGGTTTCTGTTTGTTTATTATTGGTGTAAAGAAATGCAATTGTCTTTTGCACATTTATTTTATACTCTGAGACTTTGCCAAAGTCCTTTATCAGTGCAAGGAGGCTTTTGACAGATTCTCTTGGATTTTCAAGGTACACAATCATGTCATCTGCAAAGAGTAATAACTTGACTTCCTCATTTCCTATTTGGATACCCCTGATAACCTTCTCTTTTCTGATTGCTCTAGCCAAGACTTCCAATACTATGTTGAACAGGAGGGGAGAGAATGGGCATCCTTGACTTGTTCCAGTTTTCAGGGGAAATGGTTCTAATTTTTGTCTGTTTAAGAGTATGCTGGCTGTGAGTTTCTTGTAGATGGCTTTTACTATTTTGAGGCATATTCCCTTGTATGCCTAGATGTTCGAGGGTTTTTATCAAGAAGGGGTGCTGGATTTTATCAAAAACTTTTTCTGCATCTAATGACATAATCATGTGGTTTTTGTTCTGACGTCTGTTGATGTATTTAATTACATTTATTGTCTTATGAATGTTGAACCAGCCTTGCGTCCCTGGGATGAAGCCTACTTGGTCATGATGGATGATTTTGAGATGTGTTGTTGAATCCAGTTTGCTAGGATCTTGTTGAGAATGTTGGCATCTATGTTCATCAAAGATATTGGCCTGTAGTTCTCTTTCTTTGTTGGGTCTTTACCTGGCTTGGGTATCAATGTGATGTTAGCTTCATAAAATGATTTGGGGAGGGTTCCATCTTTCTCAATCACCTGTAATACTTTCAGTAGGATTGGTATCAGCTCCTCCTTAAATGTTTTATAGAATTCTGCTGGAAAGCCATCTGGTCCAGGGCTTTTTTTGGTAGGTAGTTTTCTTATTACATAGTCAATTCCCTTGATTGTTATTGGTCTATTTAGGGTCTCAATTTCTTCTTGTTTCAACTTAGGCATGTTGTGTGATGTCAGAAAGTCTTCCATTTCCTTAAGGTTTTCCAGTTTGTTTCCATACAAGCGTACATAGTAGTCTCTAATGATCTTTTGTATTTCTTCGGGATCGGATGTGACTTCATCTTTTGTGTTTCTGATTGTATTTTTTGGGCTTTTTCTCTCTTTTTCTTGGTCATTCTAGCTAAGGGACCATTGATCTTGTTTATTCTTTCAAGAATTAGCTTTTTGTTTCATTGTTTTTTTTTTGTATTATCTTTTTGTTTTCTGTGTCCCAGATTTGGGCTTTTATTTTGGTGATCTGGATTCTTCTGCTGAAGTTAGGTTTTTGGTGGTCTTGCTTTTCCAGCTTCCTAAGTTGACTTGTTAGGCTGTTAATTTGTGATCCTTCCATTTTCTTCTTGTGGGTTTGTAGAGATATGAATTCCCTCTTACTACCACTTTCATGGCATCCTGGAGATTTTGGTAAGATGTCTCTTCATTTTCATTTGTTTCCAGGTATCTTTCAGTCTTTGTTTTGATTTCATTGTTGACCAGGAGTTTTTAGCATCATGCTATTGTTGTCCATGTGTTTGTGGGTTTGGGGGGAACCTTGTTGGTGTTGATGTTTATTTTTATTCCACTGTGGTCTGAGAAGGTGCATGACAAAATTGCGATCTTTGAAATTTGTTTATACTTGATTTATGGCCAAGTATGTGGTCGATCTTAGAGTACGTCCCATGCAGTGATGAGTAGAATGTATATTCTGTGGTCATTGGTGGAGTGTTCTATAGGTATCAATTAAGTCCATTTGGTCAAGAGTCACATTGAGGCTCTGGATCTGATTGCTGATTTTTTGTCCTGATGATCTGTCAAGGGTTGTAAAGTCCCCAGTTATGATGGTGATGGAGTCAATATCTTTCCTGAATTTTCCTAGAAGCTGCGTTATGAAAGCTGGTGCTCCTATGTTGGGTGCATATATATCTAGGATAGATATTTCTTGTTGATGGAGCGAACCTTTTATCGTTATGTAGTGGCCTTCTGTATGTTTTTAACTTTTGATAGCTTAAATGGTATTTTGTCTGAGATTGGATCGTGGCTCCTCCTTTCTTTTGTATTCTATTAGCCTGAAAATTTGTTTCCCATCCTCTTACTTTGAGTCTGTGCATGTGTTTTCTAGTGAGATGGGTCTTTCGGAGGCAATATATTGTTGCCTGGTGATATTTTATCCATTTTGCCATTCTGTCTTTTCAGTGGTGCATTTAGTCCATTCACAATCAGGCTAATTATTGAAATGTAAGAGTTGGTCCCTATCATAAAGTTCTTATAGAGTTGTTGTTGTTGTTCCTTTTTGTTTGTTGTCTTTCTTTTGGTTTTGGGATTGGTTTGTGTGTGTTTTAATCTTTTTCTTGTACTCTTGTGAAGAATGTTGTTGTTCTTTTTTCCTTTTCTTCTGTGTTTATTACTTTCTTTTTTTTTTTTTTTGTTTGAGTTGGAGTCTCACTCCATCGCCCAGACTGGAGTGCAGTGGCCGCTCCTGGCCACCGCAGCCTCGACCTGCTGGGCTCCGGCGATCCTTCTGCCTCAGCCTTCCAAGTAGCCGGAATTACAGGCATGTGCTACCGCGCCCGGCTGATCTTTTCATTTATTGTAGAGATGAGGTCTCACTGCCCAGGCGGGTCTCAAACCCGTGGGCTCAGGCAATCCATTCACCTCTATTACTTTCTTAAGTGTTTCTTGTAGAGGTGGTCTGGTGGCAGCATAAGTTCTTAGGGATTGTATATCTGGGAAAGATTTTAATTCTCCCTCACTGATGAAGCTTAGCTTGGCTGGGTAGGTTATTCTTGGTTGAAATTGTATATCTTGTAGAACTTTGAAGATAGGGCTCCAAACTCTCCTAGCCTGCAAGGTTTCTGTAGATAAATCTGCTGCTCTTCTAATTGGTCTTCCATGGTAGTGATCTGGCGTTTTTCTCTTGCTGCCTAGGGTTTTTTCTTTTATAGCTACCTTTCTTTGGCAAATTACTATGTGTCTGGGAGTTGGTCTTCTCATTTGTTGTCTTGCAGGGATTCTCTGAATCTTTTGTGTTTGAATTTTCATATCACTGATGAGATGAGGGAAGTTTTCTTTAGTAATCTCATGGAATGTTTATTCCAAGGTGGCCACTGTTTCTCTTTCTGTTTCAAGAAGGCCAATTACTCTTAGGTTTTTTTCTGTTGAAGTAATCACTCATCTCTTGAAGGTTTTGTTCGGTCTTCTTAAGCTTCTTTTCTATGTTTTTGACAGTTTGGGTTAGTGCTCTATTTTGGTTTTCAATCTCTGAGACTCTTTCTTCTGCTTGGCTAATTCTGCTTTCCATGCTTATCAGTTTGTTATTTATTTCATTCACAGTATTCTTTATTACTGTTATCTCAGTTATCAACTCTTTCCTAGTTTCTTCTTGTCTCTCCTCAATTCTTTTTAAACTCTTCATTAATGTCTTGATATCTAGATTTGTAGTTTGAGACTAGTTATTCTGGGGGCTCTTCATTGTTTGCATTCCGAAGTCAGTTTTTTCAGTGTCTTCCCTCCCAGGGGTCTGGGAGAGACCCATATTCTTTTGGTTTTTCTTCATTTGTGTAGATTTTCTCTCTCTCCTCCTTTCCCTCCACTTCTTTAATTCTGTTTTTCAGGGCACATGGCAATCTCCTGTTCTTCCTTATGAGGGTTCTCTGACTTCGTTCACTTTTGAGGCTGGGTGTGGGCTGGGGACTGTAATTTTTCTGTTTTGTGGTTTAATTGAGGGGGAAGCTATGATTCAGAATCTATCTGCTGATCCCAGTATCCACCAACAGGTGTTTGGGCACGCTGGAACCTATTTCCCCCTGCCTTACAATCTGTCTGTGCAGCAGGATGTAGGTTTTGTCCCTGGAACAAAAGGAGGTACTGAAAAGGAAAGTAATGGAAGAAGATGGGATCAAGAGGAAGCTAGAAAGAGGGAAGAGTGAGAGGGAAAACAGACGTACATACCAACTAATGGGGGAAAAAGAGACACAAGGCCAGAGAAGAGTGAAAAACAGATACACAAACAAAATTCCCTAAAGCATACTGGTAACCACACAAAGACAGACCAATAAAATCATGCCTTTTGATGCATTTTTCCCCAACCCAAACAGATAGTCTAATTCAAAAAGCAAGCAAAAGTGAGCAAAACAGTCAAAATGATAAAATCAGAAGTCAAAATAAAAAATCAGACTAGCTCTGGAATCTTTCATCAGTGTCTAAATTCTCTTCAGCTCTGATCTCTAGCCTCTCCTCTTTGCTTTCATTGCAGGCAGGCAGATTTACTCGCACCTTGGGTTTATTCCTTTAACTTGCTGCCTGAGAGGTCTGCAATGCTGAGTTGCCTGTCTCTGATTCAGCATATGGGAGGGGCTTTTGTCTCCTGTTTAGCAACGTTACCTTAGAAACCAAGGTGGTGGCTGCTCGTTGGTGGGCGCGGCAAAGCAAATCTCTGCCTGGAAAATGGTTGAGGTGGG
Organism: Carlito syrichta; assembly: GCF_000164805.1. Lineage (NCBI taxonomy): Eukaryota > Metazoa > Chordata > Mammalia > Primates > Tarsiidae > Carlito > Carlito syrichta. The sequence goes on from NW_007251095.1 coordinate 399,369, forward strand.
TAGCTCCTCTTTCATGGATCCTTTCTCTCCGCTCGTCCGGGTTCGTGGGCGATCCACTATGATGTGCTGTGGTGGCGTGTGAGGCACCGAGGATCAGCTGCACACCTGGGCGCTAAATCTGGTGTGCCACCAGCAGCCTTGGGTGGAGGAGGGGGCTGGGAGTACCCTCTTCTGGAGCTGAGAGCGGCTAATCAGCACCTCCTTAAGATACATTGTTCCCTTACACAACCATGGGTTCGCATGCTGTGTGCCTCAGCCAGAGTGGGACTGGAGCTGCAAAGGGCAGGTGGTGAGCAATAACAGTGGCTTTGGGCCCCTCACAGGGTGCTTCAGCCAGAAATGGAGCTGCTGTCTCTGAGGAGCGGGCCCCTAGAGCCTCTCTGGGTGATGGCGGCTTGAAATAGGGCTGAGCGGGGGCCCAGAACCCAGGGTGGGGAGCTAGAACTCTGGGGGGTGAGTACTGGGAGCCCAATCAGGGTGGGAGATGGTGGCAGCTGAGTGCTGGGTGGATCATTGTAGCCAGCAAGGGAACCCAGATCTCCACAAGGTGGTATCCAAGGGCCTCCACAGGCAACACCTTTGCTCTGGGTGAGTTGATGTAGCCGGGGAGGGAGCTGAGATTTCCACATGGCCGGGGCCAGGGCAGCCTATAGTGGAGTAGCTGCAGCCAGGGGCCGCAATAGCTAGCCTTGCGTGGGGCCAAGGGTCCTCGGGCCTCAGACCAGTGCAGCTGGCTGTGGGCAGGGGTTGGGGTAAGGAAAGTAAGAATCTCTTTGGGAACTCATGTTCGGAGAATCTCACAGTTCCACCTATGCCATCGCCATCTTACCAGAACTCTCGGAATGCTTTAATTTGACAGCTCTGAACCTATGAAATTAAACATGTACTGTAAATAGTGCATGCTTTAATAACTTAAAGTTTTGTAGCAACTTAATTGGCCCTTGCTCCCAGCCTACTATTCTGTAGATCTGTACGTCTAAGTCTAACGCTTCTGTTTCATTTATATATGTATTTATATATGCATGTATTTTAAAGATGTAGGGTAAAATTCAGGGTTAGGTATACATATGGTCTCCTGTTGTTGTTGTTGGTTTTTTCCACAAATAGATACTGCTGTAAAGGTCAGGTAGCTTAGTTTACAAGACTGATGCTGTCAAACTGAATATGTTGTGTCTAGGCTGAATTACGGTCTTTTTTTAAAATTATTATTATTTTTTTATTGAGTTGGAGTCTCACTCTGTCGCCCAGACTGGAGTGCAGTGGCCGCTCCCGGCCACCGCAGCCTCGACCTGCTGGGCTCCGGCGATCCTTCTGCCTCAGCCTTCCAAGTAGCCGGAATTATAGGCATGTACTACCATGCCCGGCTGATTTTTTGATTTATTGTAGAGATGAGGTCTCGCTGCCCAGGCGGGTCTCGAACCCGTGGCTCAGGCAATCCATTCACCTCAGCCTCCCAAAGGCGCGGGATTACAGGCTGAGCCACCGAGCCCGGCTGAATTACAGTCTTTTAGACCCTGGAATATTCCAAGGGAAGCTGCAAAATTTATGACATACAAAAGTAGGTAAAGTTTCCCTCACTAAAGTGTTGCTATGATTTTTTTTCCGTTGTCCTGTATGAATCTCCTATGACAGAATGAGACGAGATACATTGCTCACAACTGTGCCAAAGTAGTCTTAGGGTTATGATTTGAACTCAAGACCCCACTTAAGATATTTCACTGAAATAAGTGCGATTTATATTAAGAAACACTGTCTACTTAAGTTTTATTAGTATAGCTTTTAAGAGAGGGTAATTAGAAAGGGGTTCCAAATGAATTTGAGATGAGAGCTAGGGCAATACAATTTTGTCCATTTTCATTTGGAAAATTTGTCCATGATTCTATATACCTGAGATATTTGAGATATCAAAATATGTGTTCATCTATGTTCATCTGTAGATATTAGACAAAAGCTGATTTGTAACATGTGAATGAAATAACTATTATAATTGTTGCTATTAATATGTTGATTTAAACATGAAACTACAAATATGCATATAGAGTTCTAGGGTTTAACTGCTCTTAAAAGTAAACTCCCTTGCTGTTATGATGTATAATTGTTTCAGTTTAGTTGAAGGCAAGAGATACTTAGACCAAAACTGAAGGCTTTATGATTATTTTCTGTTTCTTAAGCTTAGAGATATTATACATCATGTGTTTTACTGAAAGTGAATGATTTTTTTTATGTACAGTGATTTGTAGCTATAGAAACTGGACATTATTTCACAAAATATGGGTTGGGAAAGTTTTCAAACTCTTCATTGGATTACAAGATTATTCTAAAAAGATATAAGTCTTTAGGACATGACCTTTGCTAGACAATTTTCTCATCAGAGATTAGTGATTCCTGTAAAATCCTTTTTGAACCTTGGTAACACAGATTGTTACTACCAAGACAGAGCACAAGAACTTCCTGATTTATAAATACAGGGCCATATGAAAGGCCCTTGGGCAAGGGGCTCCCTGATATGTTGCTCCAAAAATATGCCTGGCTTTTTTACCCCCCCTCTTCCCACTTATGTCGCCTTGGGAATTGGAGGCCTAATCGCATTGTAGTAGTGTTTGTTTTGTATCTTTCTCGGTGTCCCTCATAAAGGTAGTGGTGCCAGGAACAATCTATTTTTCAAGTGTCTCTTACTTGCCCTACCATATGACTTTATTGCAAAATGTTGGAGCTGATAGGAACTTTTGCTCTGCTACTGGTCCCGCCTCCCTTTTGCTTAATAGTATAGGATACATTTTCATGTCAACACTATTCTTGTATTTGATGCATATTATAGTACACTTCAGTTTCCTAATATATTTAGTGCTGAAGGATATGTCATGAGATATAGATGTTTTTTATCTAGGAACTTACCATATTATAAGGAGAATAAAACACATTATCTCAGTAGTTGGTGAGAGCCATATGAACGGTGGGATGTGGAGACAGGAAGGATTAATCATCTGGATTAAAATAGTCTAGGAACTGAGTCACTAGGAACTTCTCCCCACCCCCTACACACACACACACACACACACACACACACACACACACACACACACACACACAGTCATTCCAAGGGAAAAATGCATTCAGAATTCAAAACACAAAGTTTAACTATGAATCCTTGGTTAATAGTATACTCAGTTACAGGATTTTCATATAGACTGAATCAAATAAAATAAAAGTTTCTGGCATAGAAGTTAGGCATGATGGCACATGCCTATAGTCCCAGCTACTTGGGAGGCTGAGGTGGGAGGATGGCACAAGCCCAGGTATTCCAGACCAGCCTGGGCAACATATTGAGACCCTGTCTCTCAAAACAAAACAAAACAAAAAACAAAAAACAAAGGAAAAGTTTATGGCATGGATATATCTTGTTTTAAGAAAATATACCAGCAAGAAGAAATCTGAATTTAGGAAGCAGACAAAGTGAGCAATGATTGCTTTTACAGAGTCAATACAGGGCGGTCGTTATTAGACTTTCTTCTTTTAAAATGTTTAATTTGTTAAAAATAAACAGTACTTGGCCAGGCTCGGTGGCTCAGCCTGTAATCCCAGCACTTTGGGAGGCTGAGGTGAGTGGGTTGCCTGAGCCCTCAGGTTTGAGACCAGCCTGAGCAACTTGACGAGACCTCTTCTCTACAGTAAGTCAAAAAAAGTAGCTGGGCATGGTGGCACATGCCTGTAGTTCCAGATACTTGGAAGGCTGAGGCAGAAGGATCGCTGGAGCCCAGCAGGTCGACGCTAGGGTGGCGGTAAGTGTGCCACTGCATTCCAGCCTGGGTGATAGAGTGAGACTCCAACTCAAATAAATAAATAAATAAACAGAACTTTTAAAGTCAATTTTTTAGTAAATAAAACGTTTCTGATTTTTTTAGAAGACTTTCTTTTATTTTAATGCTAATTATAGCCATTGCCATACTATTGATCTGAAATGTTTAGTATGTTGAAAAAGTAATTCTGTAATACTCTAATTCTCACTTGTTTCACTTATTACTTGAAAATATGTTTATTGATTGAGCACTATTGTTCAAAGTTGAAACAAGTATGATACTAAGTTGTACTTCCCTGGGACAGTGTTAAAATGAGAACATTTAAAGTATTTTAAATGCATTAGAAGCAGCTTCTGTTTTCTCACTCCTCTAATTTCCTTTAATCCTGTAAATTCCCTTTCTTTCACAAAGTTTTGTTAAAAGTGGCTTTAGGACCATTTACCTCAAGGCCACTGGGAAAGCTTGCTAAAAAATATAGATTCTGGAGCTTCAGTAGACCTACTAAATCAGAATCCTTTGAATGTAGGCCTGAGAATCTGCAATAATAAGCTGCCTACAGGATTTTGTATTTTAAAGTTGGAGAGCCGCTAAGCTTGTGCACAGTTTGCAGAATAGCAGTCATGCAAATCATATCCGACCCTCAGATTTGTTTTGTTTGACTTTCCATGTTGGCAGTGTAGTTTTTAAAATTTGATTTATTTGCCAGCTCCTACTAATTGGTAGTTTGCACATATAAATCCAAATTTCTGCCTTCTCTTGAAACATCAGAGTAATTTTGCGCTACTGGGCCCATGTTCCCACAATACTGGCAGCAATCCACTGTACCTGAATATCTGTCTCATTTGAATGGGCCATGTACTCTAGGATTTGTGACAGTCCAACCCTCCTACCTTTTACCTGGGGTCAAGTGTTAGTTGACATTTATTTTCCTAAGGCTGACCCACAGCATTCAATTATTTCATCCACTTAGAATCCATATACATTTGAGTTTTTTTCTTTTTTTTAGTTGGAGTCTCACTCCATTGCCCAGGCTGTAGTGCAGTGGCACACTCACGGCCACCGCAGCCTCAACTTGCTGGGCTTAGGCGATCCTTCTCCTCAGCCTTCCAAGTAGCTGGAACTACAGATGAATGCCACTACACCCGGCTATACATTTGAGTTTTTTACTCTGGATTCAGAGGTTACAAAAAGTGCCGAGAAAACAATTGGGAAGAGGTGAGATTGGAGGCTAGGAGACCAGAGAAGTCATTATAATGTTTAGAGATAAGAAATGAACCATTGAACCATGGCAGTGGTGCCAAGGAATGGAGACGAGGAGGAGGATTAGGTTTAGAAGCTACTAACCTTGGTGACTGAATTGGCCTGGGATCTGGATGGAAGAAAGAAGACTAGGCATGGTGAATAGGGAGAGATGGAAGTAGGTGGGAAGATGAATTTGTTTTGAACGTAGTCACTTTAGGTGATTGTGGAATATCATTGCTAGGTACTGAGTAATAGTTTGTTGTGGAGCAGAGATTTTCTACTTTGTTGGAGCATATGAAAATCTGGATGTATGTGCAGATTGAAAAAGCATATTCAAGAGCCTACCATCTTTTTTAATGTGAGATGCAAAAAAGTAGAGATTTGCATGCATGCCAAAAATATGTACAAATATTATGTATTAATAAAAAAAGTAGAAATTAACAAAATTGCGGATAGAATGAATAGACAGAAGATGACATATCCTCAACCTTAATCTTTTTTTTTTTAACTAAAAATATTTTTTATTTTAAAATTGTGCGGTACACTTAAGGGTTAGGTATTCAAATATGCATTGTTCAGGCACCCTTGTTGATAAGGGGTGTTCCCCTGTCCCAGACAGATATTGACTACTGTTAATCCCAACCACTCCCTGCCCCCCATAGTTTCCCACCACTGTCAATCCTTTTGTTATAGTATTACGATAGATGTTCAAGGTCCACTTACGAGTGAGAACATGTGATACTCAGATCTTTGTTTCTGTGAGAGATCACTCAGTATTATAGACTCTAGTTCCATCCAGGTTGCTGCGAAATATACGATTTTGTTCTTTTTTATGGCCGTGTAGTATTCCATTGTGTATATATACCACATTAGTTTTTTTTGGGGTGGGGGTGGGAGTCTCACTCTGTTGCCCAGACTGGAGTGCGGTGGCCGGAAGCCTTGACCTGCTGGGCTCCGGCAATCCTTCCGCTTCAGCCTTCCAAACAGCTGGAACTACAGGTGCCTGCTACTACGCCTGGCTAATTTTTTGATTTATTGTAGAGATGAGGTCTCGCCAAGTTGCCCAGGTGGGTCTCAAACCCGCAGGCTCAGGCAATCCACTCACCTCAGCCTCCCAAGGCGCGGGATTACAGGCTGAGCCACCAAGCCCGGTTTGTACCACATTTTTTTAATCCAGTCCTACTTTGATGGACAGTATGGTTGGTTCCAGGTACTTGCTATTGTGAACAATGCTGCGATAAACATGTGTGCAGGTATCTTTTTTATAGAGTGATTTGAGTTCTTCAGGTTATATTCCCAGTAGGGGGATTGCGGGGTCTTATGGGAAGTTGATATTTAGAGCTTTTAGGAATCACCACACTGCTTTCCACAGAGGTTGCACTAGTTTACACTCCCACCAGCTGTGTAGAAGTGTTCCCTGTCATCACATCCTCTCCAGCAACTGTTATTTTTTGAGTTATTGATAATGGTCATTCTGACTGGAGTTAGGTGATATCTCAGTATAGTTTTAATTTGCATCTCCTTGATGATTAGTGAGGTTGAACATTTCTTCATGTGTCTGTTGGCCGCTCAGATGTCTTCTGTTGAGAAGTGTCTGTTCATATCTTTTGCCCACTTTGTAATGGGGTTGTTTTTTTCTTTTCAGCACTTTTGAGTTCCTTGTAGATCCAAGATGTTAGGCCTTTGTCAGACATGGAGTTGGCAAATACTTTTTCCCGGTCTGTGGGCAGTCTCCCTGCTCTCTTGATGGTTACTTTGGCTTTGCAGAAGCTTGTCAGTTTAATGAGGTCCTAGTTGTCTATCTTATCTTTTATGGCCTGTGAGTTTCTGGTTTTGCTCAGGAATTGGATGCCAGTTCCAATGTCCATAAGGGTGTGTCCTGTATTTTCTAAGGTTCTTATGGTTTGAAGTTTTACATTTAGGTCTCTGATCCATTTAGAGTTAATTTTTGTGTATGGGGATTGATAGGGGTCTTGTCTGAATCTTCTGCATGTGGTCAGCCAGTTTTCCCAGCACCATTTACTGAATAGGATCTCCTTTCCCCAGTGGTAGGTGGTGGAGGCTTTGTTGAAGACGAGTTGCTTGAGAAATTGAGGTTTTGCTTCTGGAATCTCAATTCTATTCCATTGGTCTATATGCCTGTTCCTGTACCAATACCAAGCTGTTTTGATTATTG
>NW_007251095.1:406863-416482 GCF_000164805.1 Carlito syrichta
CCAGCAGTGTTTTGTAGTTTTCATTGTAAAGGTCTTTCATGTCTCTGGTTAGGAAGATGCCAAGGTATTTTATTTTTTGTGTGGCTATTGTGAATGGGATTGTGCTTTTTATTTGGGTTTCTGTTTGTTTATTATGTGTAAAGAAATGCAGTTGTCTTTTGCACATTTATTTTATACCCCGAGACTTTGCCAAAGTCCTTTATCAGTGCAAGGAGGCTTTTGACAGATTCTTTTGGGTTTTCTAGGTACATAATTATGTTGTCTGCAAAGAGAGATAACTTGACTTCCTCTTTTCCTATTTGGATACCTCTGCTTGCCTTCTCTTTTCTGATTGCTCTAGCCAGGACGTCTAATACTATATTGAACAGGAGGGGAGAGAGTGGGCATCCTTTACTTGTTCCAGTTTTCAGGGGAAATGGTTCCAATTTTTGTTTATTTAGGAGTATGCTGGCTGTGAGTTTCTCGTAGATGGCTTTTACCATTTTGAGGCATGTTCCATGTATGTCTAGATGTTCAAGGGTTTTATCAAGAGGGGGTGTGTGAGATTTTATCAAAAGCTTTTTCTGCATCTAATGATATAAACATGTGATTTTTGTTCTGACATCAGTTGATATATTTAATTACATTTATTGTCTTGGGAATGTTGAACCAACCTTGCATCCCAGGGATGAAGCCACTTGGTCATGATGGATGATTTTTGAGATGTGTTGTTGAATCCGGTTTGCTAGGATCTTGTTGAGAATTTTGGTATCTACGTTCATCAAAGATATTGGCCTGTAGTTCTCTTTCTTTGTTGGGTCTTTACCTGGCTTGGGTATCAATGTGATGTTAGCTTCGTAAAATGATTTGGGGAGCATTCCATCTTTCTCAATCACATGTAATACTTACAGTAGGGTTGTTATCAGCTCCTCCTTAAATGTCTTATAGAATTCTGCTGGAAAGCCATCTGGTCCAGGGCTTTTTTTTGTAGGTAGTTTTCTTATTACATAGCCAATTTCCTTGATTGTTATTGGTCTATTTAGGGTCTCAATTTCTTCTTGTTTCAACCTAGGCATGTTGCGTGATGTCAGAAAGTCTTCCATTTCCTTAAGGTTTTCCAGTTTGTTTCCATACAAGTGTACATAGTAGTCTCTAATGATCTTTTGTATTTCTTCGGGTTTGGATGCAACTTCATCTTTTGTGTTTCTGATTATATTTTTTGGGCTTTTTCTCTCTTTTTCTTGGTCATTCTAGCTAAGGGACCATAGATCTTGTTTATCTTTTCAAAGAACCATCTTTTTCTTTCATCAATTTTTTTTGATGAAGGATTTTTATCTTTTTGTCTTCTGTGTCCCAAATTTGGGCTTTTATTTTGGTGATCTGGATTCTTCTGTTGAAGTTAGGGTTTGGTTGTCTTGCCTTTCCAGCTTCCTAAGGTGACTTATTAGGCTGTTAATTTGTGATCCTTCCATTTTCTTCATGTGTGTTTCTAGAGATATGAATTCCCCTCTTCCTACTGATTTCATGACATCCCAGAGCTTTTGCTAAGATGTTTCTTCATTTTCATTTATTTACAGGTATCTTTTAATCTCTGTTTTGATTTCATCACTGACCCAGGAGCTGTTTAGCATCATGCTATTAAGTGTCCATGTCTTTGTGGGTTTGGGGGGAACCTTATTGGTGTTGATGTTTATTTTTATTCCACTGTGGTCGAAGAGGGTGCATGACAAAATTTCGATCTTTTGAAATTTGTTTATTCTTGATTTATGGTCAAGGCTGTGGTTGATCTTAGAGTACATTCCATGTGGTGATGAATAGAATGTATATTCTGTGGTCGTTGGGTAGAGTGTTCTGTAGGTATCAATTAAGTCCATTTGGTCAAGAGTCACATTGAGACTGTGGATCTCATTGCTGATTTTTTGTACTGATGATCTGTCTAGGATTGTGAGTGGGTATTAAAGTCCCCAGCTATGATAGTGTTAGAGTCAGTATGTTTTTTGAGTTTTCCTAGAAGCTGCTTTATGAAAGTTGGTACTCCTATGTTGGGTGCATATATGTTTAGGATATATATTTCTTGTTGATGGAGTGAACCTTTTATCGTTATGTATTGGCCTTCTGTATCTTTTTAAATTTTTGATAGCTTAAATGGTATTTTGTCTGCAATTAGGATCGTGACTCCTTTTTTTTGTGTTCCGTTCGCCTGAAAATTTGTTTCCCATCCTCTTACTTTGAGTTTGTTTGTGTCCTTTCTAGTGAGATGGGTCTATTGAAGGTAATATATTGTTGCCTGGTGTTATTTTATCCGTTTTGCCATTCTATGTCTTTTCAGTGGTGCATTTATTCCATTCACATTCAGGCTAATTATTGAAATGTGAGAGTTGATCCCTATCATAAGGTTCTTATAGAGTTGTTGTTGTTGTTCCTCTTTGTTGTCCTTCTTTTGGTTTTGGGGTTGGTTCGTGTGTGTTTTAATCTTTATCTTGTACTCTTGTGAAGAGTGTTGTTCTTTTTCCCTTTTCTTCTGTGTTTATTACTTTCTTAAGTGTTTCTTGTAGAGGTGGTCTGGTGGCAGCATAAGTTCTTAGCGATTGTATATCTGGAAAGATTTTAATTCTCCCTCACTGATGAAGCTTAGCTTGGCTTGGTAGGTTATTCTTGGTTGAAATTGTATATCTTTTAGACCTTTGAAGATAGGGCTCCAAGCTCTCCTAGCCTACAGGGTTTCTGTAGATAAATCTGCTGCTATTCTATTTGGCCTTCCATGGTAGGTGATCTGGCTTTTTTCTCTTGCTGCCTTTAGGAGTTTTTCTTTTATACCTACTTTGTTTAGATGAATTATTATGTGTCTCGGAGTTGGTCTTCTCATTTGTTGTCTTGAAGGGGTTCTCTGAATCCCTTGTATTTGAATTTTTGCATCACTGATGAGATGAGGGAAGTTTGCTTCAATAATCTCATGGAATGTTTGCTCCAAGGTTGCCTCTGTCTCTCTTTCTGTGTCAGCAAGTCTAATTACTCTTAGGTTTGGTCTCTTGAAGTAATAGCTCATCTCTTGAAGGTTTTTTCCTGTCTTTTTAAGCTTCTTTTCTCTGTTTTGGACAGTTCTGGTTAGTTCTGTATTTTGGTTCTCAAGCTCTGAGATTCTTTCTTCAGCATGGCTAATTCTCCTTCCATGCTTATCAGTTTGTTATTTATTTTATTCACAGTGTTCTTTACTGCTGTTATCTTAGTTATCAACTCCTTCATAGTTTCTTCTTTTCTCTCCTCAATTCTTTTTAATCTCTGCATTAATGTCTTGATATCTAAGTTCGTAGTTTGAGACTAGTCATTCTGGGGCCTCTTCTTTGTTTGCATTCTGAGGTCAGTTTTCTCAGTCTGCCCTCCCAGGGTTCTGGGAGAGACCTATATTTTTCTTTTGGTTTTTCTTCATTTGTGCAGATTTTTCTCTCTCCCCCTGTCCCTCCCCTTCTTTAATTCTGTTTTTCAGGGCAGGTGGGGCTGCTTTTACTTCTTTTATTCAATATCCTGTTCTTTCTTATGAAGGTTCTCTGATTTTGTTCACTTTTGAGGCTGGACTCTGTGTTGAGGGCTGTCCCTTTTGCAGTTTTGAGGTTTAATTAAGGGGGAACCTGTGATTCAGAATTTATCTGCAGATCTCAATATGCACCAATAGGTGTATTGGCACACTGGAACCCATTTTCCACTGCCTTACGGTCTGTTCATGTAGTGTGGTTTAAGTTTACTCCCTGGATCAAAGGGAGGTACTAAAAAGGAAAATAATGGAAGAAGGGAGGTGGGTCAGAGGAATTTTGAGAGAGAGAAGAGTGAGAGGGAAAACAGACATACATACCAACTAACGAATGAAAAAGTGACAGAAGACCAGAAAAGAGTGAAAAACAGACACACAAAGTTCCCTAAAGCATATTGATAATCACACAAAGGCAGTCCAATAAAATTATGCCTTTTGATGCATTTTCCCCCTACACAAACAGGTATTCTAAATTAAAAGCAAACAAAAGTGAACAAAACAAATAGTCAAAACAGTAAAATCAAAAATCAAAATAAGAAACCAGACTAGCTCTGGAATCTTTCCTGAGTGTCTAAAGTCTCTTCAGCTCTGATCTCTAGCCTCTCCCCTTTGCTTTCATTGCAGGCAGATAGATTTACTCCAAGCTTGGGTTGGTTTTCTTCGCTTGCTGCCTGAGAAGTCTGCAACAGGGCTGAGTTGCCTGTATCTGATTCAGCGTAGGGAAGGGCCTTTTGTCTCCTGTTTAGTGATGTTACCTTAGAAACTAAGGTGGAGGCTGCTTGTGGATGGGCGGAGCAATGCAAATCTCTGCCTGGAAAATGGCTGAGGTGGACAGCTCCTCTTTTGCGGATCCTTTCTCTCCACCCGTCCTTTCTCCCCACTCGTCCAGGTCCACTATGACGGGCTGTGGTGGTGTGTCTCCTGTGTCTGGCACTGGGGATCAGTGACACAGCTGGGCGCTGGATCTGGTGTGCCACCAGCTACCTGGAGTGGAGGCAGGAGCTGGGAATTTCCTCTTCTGGAGCTGAGAGTGGCTGATCAGCACCTCCTTAAGATATACTGTTCCCTTACACAACCATGGTATCCCACGCTGTGTGCCTCAGCCAGAGCGGGTATGGAGCTCTGAAGGGCAGATGGTGAGTGGTGACAGTGGCTTTGGGCCCTGCACAAGGCACTTCAGCCAGGAGTGGAGCTGGTATCTCTGAGGGGCAGGTACCTAGAGCCTTCCTGGGTGATGGCAGCTTGAAATAGGACTGGGCAGGGACCCAGAACCCAGGGCAGGGAGCTGGAACTCTGAGGAGCGAGTACTGGGCCACTAGGCTGGGCACCCAGTCAGGAAGGGCGTTGGCAGTGAATGTGTTGTCGGGCAGATCAGTGTAACCAGCAAGGGAACCCAGATCTCCACAAGGCGGTATCCAGGGTCTTTCACAGGTGGCGCCGGCGGCTTGGGGCCGGGTGAGGCGTTGTAGCTGGGGAGGGAGCTGGTGTCTCCACACAGCCAGGCCCGGGGCTGCCTATGGTGGAGCCACAGCAGCTGAGGGGCGGCAATAGCTGGCCTTGTGTGGGACCGAGGGTCTTCAGGCCTACGACCGGTACGGCTGGCAGTGGGCAGGGGGGTGGGGGAAGGAAAGTAAGTGTCCTTTTGGGAACTTTCTTTTGGAGAATCTCACAGTTCCACCTATGCCGTTGCCATCTTAGTGAACTGCAACCTTAATCGTAACTAGAGCAAAGTCACACAAAGAATCCTTGGGTGGAAGTGTATCCAAATCACTGGAGGGTGGGAGATTCTTATATAAAGGGGTCAAAGGTTAGTAAAGGTTGACACATTGCCAAAGGGTAAAATAATGACACAATGATTTAATGACAGCCACTTCTTTTTTTGCAAATGATAACTTTGGTTTCTTTCTTCCTTTATCTCTTCTGCATTTTATATTTTTCTCTGTGAGTATTCTTTTGTTCTGTGGTTTCTGAGAGCGTGCTGTATTCTAAAAAGTGTTTGCAGGACATTTTTCCTTTTTTTATATCTCCAAGGAATTGTTTCTTTGGGAACATGTTATGAATGGAGGTTAGGTTCCCAGGGTAGCTCCTCTTTTTCAAATCCTGCTTAATCTACATTGCAGATGAGCTGTTCTATTAATAGCATGAGTCTGAGCTCTAGAAGCAGACGTGTGTCATGGAGTATAGGAATAATGAAGAAAGTTCTTTCCTCTTTTCTAGGTGCAGGGTTGAGTGTGTACCTACATCTTCTTTCCAGAGTTTTCATGTCTGTCATATAACTTATCTCTCTAAAATCATTTTTGGAGATATTATAATTTTAAAAGTTATTATTAACAACAATTCATTACTTGGCAAAAATATCAGGTAGCACAGTAAACTGAATAAAGTCAGGCAGTGAAGGAGATTGTTAGACCTGATTTAAGGATCTCCCCTAGAGATAAGCCATTTCTACATTTCAAGTCTTGTCTTTATTCACATAGGAGCGCATCTCTCAGAGCTTCATTTTTCATGACTGCTTCCATGAGAGCCACAGAGGCTTCTGGGGTCGAGGGTAGGCAAATAAGGCAAGAGTGGCTATATGGGTCTTACATAAGTCTGGGTCTGCCTGTTATAGCGTTTTGAGTGAAGGGAATATTCCATAATGACTTATTGTGAGCAGTAATTAACAAAGGAAAAAATAGTTTCATATTTCTTTTTTTTTTTTTGAGTTGGAGTCTCACTCAGTCGCCCAGACTGGAGTGCAGTGGCCGCTTCCGGGAATTACAGGCATGTGCTACCACGCCCGGCTGATTTTTTGATTTATTGTAGAGATGAGGTCTCGCTGCCCAGGCGGGTCTCGAACCCGTGGGCTCAGGCAGTCCACTCACCTCAGCCTCCCAAAGGCACGGGATTGCAGGCTTAGCCACCGAGCCCTGCAAGTTTCATATTTCTTACCTGCAAATTGTGACGCATGCAATTTGTAAGCTTAGACGATTTGACCATTGAGGCAAATGACTAATGTCATTAAAAGCATTGGTTTCTAATAGTTTTTAAACTGTCCTCTTCCTTTCTGTTGAGTTATATGCTAACCAAAAAGTCAGTTGCATTTTTTTCTCAAACCTATATATGATAACTGTAATTGTTATTGTAACTATATTATTTAATTAAACATGTAAATTGATGAAATTGATGAGGGTAAAGAGAAAGATCTTTTTATGAAAATTAAAAAGTCTTTTGCATGAGTTGATGAAGTACTAAGAGGATTGTTACTGAATTAAGCATAGGTGAGGTAATCGAAAGCCTAGGAAAAAAATAACGAGTCTAGAAGGATTCATATGGTTTTGCAGATGTCTCTAAGTTCTCTCTTCTGGAAAAAAAAACAAAACAAAAACAAAACTACAGATAGTAGAGAATGCATTCAGGATGTGGTTTATGAAACGAAGAATGCTCTGGACTCCATCTAAGGAGCCTGTATTAAAAGGCCTTAGAGCTACATCAAAAGATTAATGAATGAATGTATATTTCAATTTTGTTAATTACAATACAATGTTGACGATAATTTTTACTCTTAATGATTCCTCACTTTAACCAGCTTTTAAAAAATTAGCCAACTACTAGACCTTATCACGTCTCTTCAATACTTTACAGTAAAAGCTCATTTGAAATCCTAGTCAGCACTTCTTTCTTCTTTGTCATTTCTAGGCATAGTGAGGGACTGATATAGCCTTCCAATCAAAGTTTATTGGATGATCGTGGTAGTCAAACAGTTTTTATTCTAATTTTCTAATTCTTTTTTTTTTTGAGTTGGAATCTCACTCTGTTGCCCGGGTTAGAGTGCTTATAACCACCGCAGCCTTGACCTGCTGGATTCAGGTGGTTCTTCTGCTTCAGGCTTCCAAGTAGCTGGAACTACAGGTGTTTACCACCACTCCCGGCTAATTTTTTTGATTTGTTATAAAGACGAGGTCTCACTGTGTTGCCCAGGCTGGTCTCGAACCCCTGAACTCAGACAGTCCTTTCACTTCTGCCTCCCAAAGTACTGGGATTACAGGCATGAGCCACCGCACCCGGCAGATTTTACTAATTCTTTACAACTTTCTAATCATAAATTGTGACGTAATTGTGACATCCTTTTCTTACAGATGAAGGCATTTATTGAATATGGAAGTTTTATTTTGTGGGATTGATGAAGTAGGTAATAATTTCAATGTATAGTAAATGAGTCCTTATAATTAAAGATTTTTTTCAAATAAAGTACTTATCCAGGGATATACTTTCTGGAACATTCGTGGTTCCTTTTAGGTAATCTTGAGGAATTTTATATATTTGTACCTTGACATTGTCTTATTACTTTTGTTCTTGAGTAGAATTTTTATCTGGGAGGTTACTAAGTATCATTTGCAAGTGAAATCTGTTAGGAGAGCCTGGCTCGGTGGCTCAGCCTGTAATCCCATGCCTTTGGGAGCCCACGGGTTCGAGTCCCGCCTGGGCAACTTGGCGAGACCTCATCTCTACAATAAATCAAAAAATTAGCCAGGCGTGGTAGCGCGTGCCAGTCGTTCCAGCTACTTGGAAGGCTGAGGGGGAAGGATCACTGGAGCCCAGGTCGAGGGAGCGGCCACTGCACTCCAGTCTGGGCGACAGAGTGAGACTCCAACTCAAAAAAAAAAAAAAAACCAAAAAATAAATAAATAAATATTTCATCAGGCAGAGTGGGAGGATATTTGAGTGTAGGATTATTATTGAACCAGTGGTTAGGATTCTAAAAACTTTTCATCGAGAATGTGAGACAATAAAAAGCTGGTTTAAAGTAGAAATTACTCTTTGTTATGACATTGTTATTATGCTGAATAGTCAATAATAGGGTTTTGATTCTGAAGTGCTTGTTTATGTCAGTATATGAAAAACATCTTTCATATCTTTTTTTTACAGATTGAAATTGTCAAAGAAGAATTTAATGAACATTTAGAAGTTGTAGACAAGATAAATCAGATCTGCAAAAATCTACAATTTCATCTAAATAAAATGAAAACTTTTGAAGAGCCCCCTTTTGAAAAAGAAGCTAATATTATTGTGGATAGATGGCTTGATGTATGTAATAATTAATTGACTACAAATTCTATTTTATAACAGTTAAATTAACCTTTTTGTTTGTATCTTTCATGTTCTTATCTAATTGCAAAATTTAAAAATACATATTGAAAAAAATGTTCAAATTATGTGAAGCTTAGACTCAGGAATTAATTTCACCCTCAAAGTTAGGCACTACTAACAAATAAATCCATAATCATTCCTGTAAAAATACACACTCAACTTATTTAAAATAAATTAGTTAATATATGGCCCTTTCATACAGGATATTCATGTTCAACTACACATTTAATATATCTTTGTTTGAATGTAATTTTTTTTTTTTTACTAATTATAAACTTAGACGTTATCTTCTTTATATTTTCATCAAGGGTTTTTAAAGCACCTTTTTACAAAAAAGTTGTAAATTAGGTGAAGTAAGTAGAAATTAGGAATAATTGTTGATTTCAGTTGTGTATAAGCTGTTTTTTTTTTTTTTTAAAAGAAATGGAATTGCGTAATAAGTTAAACAAATTTTTGTTGATAAATAAAGCAAATTACTTAACTAGTAATAGCAAACCAAAGTTTATTAAAAAACTGTTTGAAACAATGGTTTTCCGAGTTTTCATCACTAAATCAGTTATTTTATTTTTTAATTATGATAGATAAATGAAAAGACAGAAGACTACTATGAAAGTCTTGGTCGAGTTCTAGCTTTGTGGGACAAACTTTTTAACTTAAAAAATGTCATTGATGAGTGGACAGAAAAGGCCCTTCGAAAAATGGAATTACAGCAACTGTCTGAAGAGGACAGAGAAAGACTGAAGGTAATGCAACAGATAAAACATGCTTTTTGGGGGGGGGTACACAGTTAACATTTTAATACTGAGTTTGCTTTCGTGGAGCAGGATAGAAAAATCACAGAGAAATATTTTATTTCTTTTTTTATCCCTTGTGAGGGACCTGAACTCTTATCACTTCCTTTGTGATGTCCTAACAAACAGGAGCTGCTAACAGGTTTCTGTGAACAGGCTGTGGCTTGTTAACTTCTTTTTTTTTTTTTTTTTT
>NW_007251095.1:416502-500670 GCF_000164805.1 Carlito syrichta
ATTCCGGCCACTGCACTCCAGTCTGGGTGACAGAGTGAGACTCCAACTCAAAAAAAAAAAAAAGAAATCTGTTAGGAGGATTCTAGAACCATTTCCTTATCACCAAGGTTCTTTTCAAATGCAGATGAGCTGTCATTCAGTGAGACTATGTAGGTTTACTCAGATTCTGGCTCAGACTTCAGGGTAGAGTAAATAAAGCAATATATTTGCTGAATTGACTTTTTGTCCATGTTGTATCTTAGCCACTGACCCTTTATGTCTTTTTGATAGTCATATTTATAGTAGTCAAGTGGTTGAATTTGTATGCAGAAGGATATACCATATCATAATTTTCATTCCAAACTGCTTCTTCGCTCTCTTGTCTGTCACATTTTCTCTGGTGATTATATATTTGTATTGATTGCTTTTGATGGATAATAAAGAAATTTCCATTTTTCTCTTTTTACTTTGTGAGGATTAATGCTCTGGATTTGAAGGCCTAATGCTGGTCAATCTTTGGATCACATATGCAACACCCACCCCATACAACCTCCTTATAACCATAGGCTGAGGGAGGAAATTAGCAACTGGTTAGGATAATAGTTTTAGAGTTTGTGTATATGGTAAATATATTGGTGGTACAAAATGATTGAATGCCTACATGCTACCATGCTGTCTGTATACTTAATTAAATGGGCGAAATATCAGAGATAGTGTATGAGGTAAAGAATGTATCTCATTTTCAAAAAGTTGTCTACTTTTTTTCACTTTCAGAAATGACATGCTTTTTCTTTCAGTTCTATTACTGCCATGTTTATCCAGATTAGTTTTTAGATGCAACAGTCTGTTCAAATGTTGTAGTATTTGCTAGTATTTTTTGTTTTACACATAACCAAGGTGGACTTTCTATAGAAAACAGGTCTAAAGTAAAAATAAAACAGAGTAAAAAACCCACAACTTCTGGGTAATATCCTTGACAAACTAAAGTGATTATCTGGCAAGGTATTGAATTCCTAGAATATTGAACTCTACTAAATAAACAGACTTATTACAAAGAGGTTGTAGAAAGATAGAGTTGGGTAATTTTAACTCCTCTGTGCCTTTTGCCACATCACTACACTATGCTGGCTGTCCTTCGTGTTTCATATTTGTCATCTTCTCTAGTATAATCATCATATATTTTTTTTTCAATTGTGTTTCATTTGACTTCTTCACACCTACCAACCATGTCCCTAATGTTATTTTTCAGATGTTTTATTCTCTTTATTGTTGTTATTTATTTGTGGATTTTACTTAAATTTTTTAATCCTTTCTTTCTAGAGGTCTGCCAGCTTGGTTTTTACTTCCCCTTTTATAATTTTTTTCTTAAAGAGATATTTATTTCTATCAAAGTACCATATGTATATAATTAAAGTTAGGGGTAAAGAAGAGATTGTCATAGAAAGTAACAACTCATGCCCCAACCCTTCTTATACCTAGTATTGCTCCCCAATGACACTCTCCTTTTAATTATTTCCATTGTTTTATCTGGTAGTTTTCTCCTTATCTCTAAATAATGCGATTATACTGTTACACATTACCTTATCTATTTTAGATATTATCTATTGACTTCCTGCTATGATAGAAGAGGATTAATCTCACACCCCTCTTTGCCACCGTCCTTATCATCACAATACAGTTATCACTATTTTTAGTCTCTGTGGTCTAAAGTATACCTTCTTTGATCTTTTTTTTTTTTTTTTTTTTTGAGTTGGAATCTCACTCTTGTTGCCCAGGATGGAGTACAGTGGCACGCTCAGGGCCACCACAGCTTTGACCTGCTGGGTTTAGGCAATCCTTTCACCTCTGCCTTCCAAGTAGCTGGAACTACAGATGCACGTCTCCATGCCTGGCTAGTTTTTTGTGATTTATTGCAGAGACCAGGTCTCACCAAGTTGCCCAGTCTGATCTTGAACGCATGAGCTCAGGAAATTCTCTCGCCTTGGCCTCCCAAAGTGCTGGGATTACCGGCTGAGCCACCACACCTGGCCTGATCTTTTTTACATAATCACATGTAATTTATTTGAGACTATGAAGAAAAATATCTGAAGTCCATCTATATTATTGTACATTTTGTGCATAGATCCTTTGTTGGTCACTTTCTGATCATTTATCTTTTTTTCTTTAATTAAATTCTTTTAAAAATTTCCTCTATACTGGCAGAATTTCCCAGGGATCTTAAAATTTTGTAGACAGTTTAACTATCCCTCTTTCCCACTCCCTTCTTTTGAATTTATCAAGCAAAGGAGAAAGCAGGAGTCACGATTTTTACTGGTTCCCCATTTTCCCATGTTATTTGAACCAACTGATGATTTGTCTTTGAATTGGTCTGGCTACCTATATGTGAAGAGTACAATGGAATGTATGTGCACACATGTGCACATAAGCGATTATATACACAGGGCACATCCTAGTACATATTTCTAAACTCACAAGATGATCAAGGGGACCTGGATTCACTCACAAGTATGAACTTGAGCTTGTTCTTTTGTGTGCCTTTTCTCCTAAATTTTAAAAAATTTCCTTTACGCTGGGCTCGATGGCTCAGCCTATAATCCCAGCGCTTTGGGAGGCTGAGGTGAGTGGGTTGCCTGAGCCTGCGAGTTTGAGACCTGCTTGGGCAACTTGGCGAGACCTCAACTCTACAATAAAATAAAAAATTAGCTGGGTGTGGTAGCACACACCTGTAGTTCCAACTACTTGGAAGGCTGAGGTGGAAGGATCGCTGGAGCCCAGCAGGTTGAGGCTGCGGTGGCCGGGAGCATGCCACTGCATTCCAGTCTGGGTGACAGAGTGAGACTCCAAATCAAAAAAAAAAAATTTCCTTTATTTTGAGAGCATGTCTCCCTCAGTTTCTGCAATCAGTGATTTTTGTAGCAGTGTCAAGCTAAACTCCTGACTCTCTCTCTCTCTCTGCTTATTTTATTTTTTAAAAACTTAATTTTTTTATAGCAGTTTTGGGCTCACAGCAAAATGGAGCAGAAAGCACAGATTTCTTGTATGCCCTCTACCCCACTATACCCACAGCCTTACCCACTGTTGACAACCTTGACCAGAATAGTACATTTATTGCTATCAAGGAACCTGTATTGACATATCATTGTCACCCAGAGTCCATAGTTTACTTTAGGTTCACTCTTGGTATTGTATATTCTATGGGTTTGGACAAATGTATAAATGAGACTAGGATCCACTGTTTCATACAGAGTAGTTTCACTGCCATAAAAATCCTTTATCTATGCTCTACCTATTAATTCCTCTTTCCCTCCTATCCCTGCAACCACTGATCTTTTTACTGTCTCAACATAGTTTTGCCTTTTCCTGAATGTCATATAGGTGGAATCATGGAGTATGGACCTTTTCATATTGGCTTCTTTCACTTAGTAATATGCATCGAAGTTTCCTCCATGTTCTTTCATGGCTGGATAGCTCTTCTGTTTTTAGCACTGCATAATATTCCATTTTCTGAATGTACTACAGTTTGTTTATTCGTCCACCTACTACAAGACATCTTAGTTGCTTCCAAATGTTCGCAATTGTGAATAAAGCTGTTGTAAACATCCATGTGCAGCTTTTGTGTGGACATAAGTTTTAACTTATTTACATAAATGAATGCTATTGCTGGATCATATGGTAAGAATATGTTTAATTTTGTAAGCAACTGTCAATCTGTTTTTCAAAGTAGCTGTGTCAAGGATTTTATATAGGCTGTTCCTACAACCTCCACTTTATTTCTAAATTAACCTGCACTCTTCCTTAAGACCTCAGCTCAGTAATACCTCATTACTTCATTGATTCAGTAATTTTCTTCCATTATATGCTTTCATAGCACATGTATCTCTCCTTCATAGCACTTATTATAGGTTTGTGTATGTAATTCTTTAATGTCTGTTTTCCTTACTAGCTTGTAGGCTTTATGAAAGCATGGATCATGTTGTTTTATTTGTTCACCATTTTATCTCTAGCACCTAGCAGAGTGTCTGGTATTTTTAGCAAGTATTTATTAAATAAATATATTAAATGAGTAAATGAATGAGTCAATAAATAAATCAATCAGTAAATTGCATCAACATTTTTTCCCAAGGTGACTGATAATTATGTTTGAATTTGGCAAGTTTATTTTGCTTGAAGAATTTTATGTAGAAGACAGCAGAAAAACTAGGCAAAATCGTTGGAAACTTTATATCAGAAGAGACCAGACACAATAGTTTTCCAAACTCCATATTTGTGTCTGTGTGTATACATGCTTATATATGTTTAAGTATTAAAATAGTGTGTTTTCAAGTGAATTAATTTGTGATGGCTATTGACCTAGCCAAGAAAATATTAGGTAACTCTTTTGAAAAGTGTGTTGTTATTCAACCAGCAACATTTGGTAAATGCCGTTTGGTTATATAGTGAATTGGAAAGTTCTGTATCTTTTAAAAAAAATCAGTACAGTAAACCTTTGCTTGCATTCTTATTGGATAAATGTATATATTGCACAGGAAAAAAAGATGCGATTTAGGCCATTTGCAGGGATTCAGCACTTTGGGAGGCCGAGGCGAGAGGATTGCCTGAGCCTGGGGGTTTGAGACTAGCCTGGGCAACTTGGTGAGACATTGTCTCTATAATAAAAAAAAAAAATAAGCCGGACGTGGTAGTGTGTGCCTGGAGTTCCAGCTACTTGGAAGGCTGAGGTGGAAGGATCGCCTAAACCCAGTAAGTATGAGGCTGCGGTGGCCATGAGCGTGCCACTGCACTCCAGCCTGCCTGACAGAGTGAGACTCCAACTCAAATAAATAAATATTTTAAAAAATACGTGATTTTTTTTGTTGTTGTTTAGTTGGAGTCTCACTCTGTCACCCAGACTGGAGTGCAGTGGCTGCTCCCGGCCACTGCAGCCTCGACCTGCTGGGCTCTGGCGATCCTTCCACCTCAGCCTTCCAAGTAGTTGGAACTACAGGGGCGCGCTGCCACACCCGGCTAATTTTTTTCATTTATTGTAGAGATGAGGTCTCGCCAATTTGCCCAGATGGGTCTCGAACCCGCGGGCTCAGGCAATCCACTCACCTCAGCCTTCCAAAGCGTGGGATTACAGGCTGAGCCACTGAGCCTGGCTAAAAATACGTGATTTAAATGTTAGTGAAGACTCTCATACAACCTATTCTGATAATCATTTGATTATTCTTCAACTCAAAAAAAATCTAGGTAGCAAGACATTCATTCAGATCATTGTGTGCAATACAGTAACTTTGCAGTTGACAGTGGACTTTAGAACAAAGATTTTCAACTCAGGGCAATAACTATTGACTACATGAATATTGACTATAAGAATTTGCAAGCTATTAATGGAGTCAAAACTCATTGAAAGTCACACTCTAGGGACACCTTGCAATACTTCACTCTTTATGGCCGGGTTATATATGCTTTCACATGACAATATTGATTAAACAGTGAAGATTTATTCTCTGTCATAATTGTAGTTATGTAGTCATAGTTAAGAAGAGTTAAGGAGGCTGGGCATCGTGGGTCATGCCTGTAATCTCAGCACTTTGGGAGGCTGAGGCAGGAGGATTCCTCGAGCCCGGGAGTTCAGGACAAGTCTAGGTAACATAGCAAAACCTCGTCTGTACAAAAGACAAAAAAATATGACAGGCTCGATAGTTCAGCCTGTAATCCTAGCACTTTGGGAGGCTGAGGTGAGTGGATTGCTTGAGCCGGCGGGTTCAAGACCAACCCGGGAAACTTGTCCAGACCTCATCTCTACAATAAATCAAAAAAATTAGCCAGGCATGGTAGCATGTTCCTATAGCTCCAGCTTGTAAGGCTGAGGTGGAAGGATTGCCTGAACCCAGCAGGTCAACGCTGGGGTGACTGTGAGCGTGTGTGCCGTTGTACTCCAGCCTGGGTGATGGAGTGAAACTCCAACTCAAAAAGAAAAAATTAGCTGTGCATGGTGGCGTATGCCTGTGGTCGCAGCTACATGGGAGGCTGAGGTAAAAGGATTGCCTGAGTCCAGGAGGTTGAGGCTGTGGTGAGTCGTGATTGTGTCACTGCATTCCAGCCTGAGTAACACATTGAGACCCAGACTCAAAAAAAAAAAAAAAAAGAAAAAAAAAGAAGAAGAAGTAGAAGAAATAGGACACATAGAAGATGTAATGTGATGCTTTGTCTCCTCTTTATTTCTATTGTAAGCTTCAGTGACCTAGACTAGAGTATTTTACAAGAAACTTTACATGTAATTAAGAATGAGTCTCTTCATTTTTGATTAGTGATGAATAAAGATTAGAGTTTGAAGGAGTGATTGCTACACAATGTGTATTTAAACATAACTGAAATAGGAGTCTTATCATAGAAATAATTTTATTGATGTTATAGCATGAAAATAAGATGCCTTCATTGTCTTCTTTGCTTTTGGCTTAATCTTTATTTTTTTATTTTGGTCTTGTGTGATATTGCTTCAAAGCATAAGGTACAACCGAAATGCTTTTATCGAACTTTGAGTACCTCTTCTCTGGACTGGGTCACCCATACAACTCTTTCAGTCATCTTGTTAAGATACAAAACCTATTTTGCTTTAATGTTAACAAATCTTAGATTACTGGGGATAAACTGATGCTATAAAATAATAAGCTCACAAAATGTTGCAATATGGTCAATCATTGTTCCTTCATTATAGTCACCCTGGATGTTAGTTTTGTTTTTATTTTGTTCTGATGCCCCTACCATTCCTTTGTGTGTGTGTGTGTGAGAAAGCAGGATTTATTGAGAGGACAGAAAAGCTCCCACAGTGAGAGGGGACCCAAGGGGATTGCCCTACTATCATTTCTTAAAATGTCTTTTGGAATGTTTGAGAACTGTTCTTAGAAGTGATTTTATAAGAGACATGAGAAAGCCACACTTATGGTCACATTTTTTTAAAGGAGCATATATTTGAGTACTTGCTATGGTAATCAGAGTTGATTATTTTTGAAAGGGAATAGGTGATGTGAAGCTGTACATTATAGTATATTAAAAAATAAATTCAATTCTGATATTTTATTTTCACACCTTGTGATGAAGATAAGTTGGTTACTGGTATATAGTCTCTTTCTTTAAACAATTGTTTATTTAAACCTCTTTATTATTTGAGTATAATTGACATACAATATACTGCACACATTTAAAATGTACAGTTGCTAAGTTTTGCATATGTGCAAGACCATCCCCATAATCAAGGCTGTGAACATATCCATCACCCCCAAAGGGTTTGTACCTCTTGATAACCTCTCCCATCCCTCTCTTCTCCATCTTTTAACTGTGAATCAGTTTGCATTTTCGTCAGTTTTCTGGAAGAGTTTCTGTAGAATTGATGTTTACTAGACTATGCCAGTGAGGTCATAGTGTTGGATCTTCTCACTTTATCAGTTTTATAGATCTCAAAGAACCAACTCTTGCTTTTGTTGACTTTTCTATATAGTTTTTATATGTCAAGATTTACATTTTGACTTCTTATTTCCTTTATTTTGATTACTTTGGGTTTCATTTTCTTTTCTTTTTGGAAATTTTTATTATTATTTTTTGAGTCAGGGTCTCACTTTCACCCAGGCTGGAGGGCAGTGGCATGATCATGGCTTACTGCAGCCTTGACTTTCTGGGCTCAGGTGATACTTCTACCTCAACCTCCTGAGCAGCTGGGACCACAGGTAGCTAATTTATTTATTTTTAATTTTTTTTAAGTTGGAGTCTCACTCTGTCGCCCAGACTGGAGTGCAGTGGCCGCTTCCGGCCACCGCAGCCTCGACCTGCTGGGCTCCTACAATCCTTCCTCCTCAGCCTTCCGAGCAGCCGGAATTACAGGCATGCGCTACCATGCCCGGCTGATTTTTTGATTTATTGTAGAGATGAGGTCTCGCTGCCCAGGTGGGTCTCGAACCTGCGGGCTCAGGCAGTCCACTCACCTCAGCCTCCCAAAGGCGCAGGATTACAGGCTGAGCCACCGAGCCCGGCTGCTAATTTATTTTTGTTTTTTCAGTTGGAGTCTCACTCTGTTGCCCAGGTTGGAGTGCAGTGGCATGCTCACAGCCATCACAACCTCGATCTGCTGGGCTCAGGTGATCCTTCCGTCTCAGCCTTCTAAGTAGCTGGAACCACAGGCATGGGCTACCACGCCTGGCTTATTTTTTGATTTATTGTAGAGACAAGGTCTCACCATGTTGCCCAGGCTGGTCTTGAACCCCTGGACTCATGTAATCCTCTCACCTCGGCCTCCCAAAGTGCTGTGATTATAGGATGGAGCCACCAGGCGTGGCCACTAATTTTTAACAATAATTTTTTGTAGTCTCAAACTCTTGGGTTCAAGCAATCCTCCTGCCTTGACCTCCCAAAGTGCATGAGCCAGACCAGGCCTGCTTTTCTTTTTCTATTTGTCTAAGGTGGCAGCTAAGATAATTGATTTGAGAACTTTCTTATTTTATAATATAGGCATTCATTGTCATAAATTTCCTCCCCAATTACTGCTTTTGTGGAGTCCCACAAATCCTGATATATTGTAATTTTATTTTCACATAGTTCAAAATATTTTCTAATTTCTCTCTCCCTCCTCCTCCCCCTCCCCCTCTTCCTCTCCCTCCCTTTCTCTTTATAGTAGAGACAGGATGCTCTGCAGTGGCTCACTAAAACTCTTGGCCTCAAGCGATCCTCCTGCCTCAGCCTCCCAACCTGCTAGGATTACAGGTGTATGCCACCATGCCTGACCTGGTTTCTCTTTTGATTTCTTCTTTTATTCATCGTTTACTTAGAAGCATATTATTTCTTTTCCAATTATTGGAGGATTTTTCAGAAATCTTTTGGTTTTGATTTCTAAAGTAATTCTACTGTGGGCAGAGAATATACTTTGTATGATTTGACTATTTTTAAATTTATTGAGGCTTTGTTTTGTGGTAAGTGTACCATGTGCGCTTGAGAAGAATATATGTTCTGTTGTTGGGTCGAGTCTTGTTCAAGTCCTCCATACTCCTGCTGATTTTATGTCTGCTTGTTCTATCATTTACTGGGAGAGGGGCATTGAAATCTCTGACTATTAATGTGGATTTTTCTGTTTCTCTTTATAGTTCTGTTTCTGCTTCATGGATTTGGAAGCTCTGTTATTACAGGCATAAATGTTTAGAATTATATATCCTCCTTTGTCATTATGAAATGACTCTTTATTCTTCATAATATTTTTTGTTATGAAATCCACTTTTCCTGATATTAATATAGCCATTCTAACCTTCTTTTGACTAGTGTTAGCATGATTTATCTTCTATTCTTTAGCATAATATCTTTTCCCACCCTTTCTGGCTGCTTTTAATATTTTCTCTTTAACACTGGCTTTCAGTATTTTGTTAAGATGTGCCTTGGTATGGTTTTCTTCATATTTCTTGTGTTGGGGTTTGTTGGCTTTTTGGATCAGTGGATTTATAATTTCTTTAAAAATGAAATTTGTAAAGTTTTTGGCCATTATTATCTTTAAATGTCTGTTATCACCCACTGTCTTCTACTTAGGGACATCAATTACTCATATATTTTAGCCACTTAAAAATTTCCCCTATCGCCAGGCTCCGTGGCTCAGCCTGTAATCCCGCGCCTTGGGAGGCTGTGGTGAGTGGATTGCCTGAGCCCGTGGGTTCAAGACCCGCCTGAGCAATTTGGTGAGACCTCATTTCTACAATAAATCAAAAAATTAGCCGGGCATGGTAGCGCGCGCCTGTAATTCCAGCTACTTGGAAGGCTGAGATGAAAGGATCACCGGAGCCCAGCAGGTCGAGGCTGCGGTGGCTGGGAGCGGCCACTGCACTCCAGTCTGGGCAACAGAGTGAGACTCCAACTCAAAAAAAAAAAAAAAAATTTCCCCTATCACTGATATCCTTTTCATTTTCTTTTTGATGTTGTTGTTCTGTTTGTTTCTTTTTTGTCTGTGTTTCATTTTGGGAAGTTTCTACAGCATATGTCTTCAAGTGTACTAATCTTTTCTTCTGCCATGTCTAATTTGCCATTAATCCTATCCAGTGGATCTTTCTGCTCAGACATTGTAAATTTTATCTCTAGAAGTTTAATTTGTGTCTTTTGTATACCTTCTATATTTCTAATTATTTTTTACATCATATGGTGTAAAGTTAACATAACTTTGAATGCCCTTGTTTGCTAATTTTAGTATCTGTGGCAGTTCTTGGTCAGCTTTGCTTGCTCTTCTTTTTTTCATTATGTATTCCTGCTGTTTTGCATGCCTGGTAAAATCATCTTCCTTGATCCATTGATTGAATGCCTGGTTTTGTGAGTTTTACTTTGTTAGGTGCTGGATATTTTGTGTTCTTATAATTATTCTAGAGGTTTGTTCTGGAATGCAATTAAGTTACTTGAAAACAGATTGATCCTTTTGAGTCTTGCTTTTAAGATTTGTTTGGCAAGGCCAGAATGAGGTTTAATCTAGGGCAAATTATTCTCAACTGCTAAGGCAAGAGCCTTCTTCTGATAGTTCTACCCAATGCTTCATTAATTTTGAGGTTTTCCAGTATGGCTGGTAGAAATTGGTTTTCTTTCCAGCTCTGTGAGAGTGCTTGGTAGTGTTCTCTCTCTCAACCTCTTGGATGGTTCTTCCTCTGTCCTCAGGTAGTTTCCTTACATAAAGGTGCCTGTCAGTACTCTGTGAATACTCAAGGTGGACTCTCCCAGATCTCCTGAAGTCTTTCTCTGTATGGCTCTCTCCTTTCTGGCATTCTGTCTTGTGATCTGTGCTTGGATTTCAACTCCTCAATGCTGGATGTCTGTGCCTGGGTTTTTTCTCCCTGAGGTGTAGCCTGGAAACTCTCTCAGGAAAGTATACTGGGGCGATCATAGGGCTCTCCTCATTTGTTTACCATTTTCAAAGATCACTCTCCTTTTTTGATATCCAGCATCTGGGTATCAAGCTTTTGAAATATTTACATCTGGGTATTTTTTGATTGTTTTGGACCAGATGGTAAATCCAGCAGAAATAGAAGTCTTGATTCATTTTTTTAAAAAGTTGACATAGTTAATCAAAGTGATTGGAATTTTTACGATTCTTTTACTCTTCTACCCTTCCCCCGCAAGTACCTAGTGAATCTTGACTGAATGTGAACCAACCCTTTCCAACTTTCTTGCTTAGATTCCAGGTATAATCTCTTGGATTCAGGTCAAAATTGCCCATTTAACATTTATCTTAATCTAAGTCTGGCAGTCTCCCTTTATTTTCCTCAATATTTACTTGGCAATTTTTTACTAAGTTACTAAACTTGATTCACTCCTAAAAGTGTGTACATATAGTTTCTCCCAGTTTCCAAACATTTTTCCTCTGGTCATGTAAATGTCTTTTTCCCTCTCCAGCCCTGGTCAAAATTCTGTCCTTCTGGGTTTACATATCAAAGTCTCCAGCCCACATACAAATCATATTTATATTAGAAATATAGCACAGAAACAGAATTTTAGTGCTAACAAGAACCTTACAGTTTGTCACTTACACTTGAAGAGATTGAGAGATTGAAACAGTTTCTCTCCAGTAAGCAGTAACTAGGTTTTGCCTTGTCATATTGTTTAAGATATTTTCATCCTTGATTATTGCAGAAATTCAACTAAAATCTTATTAGAATACTTTAGATGCATAATATGGTTTGGGGATTACTTTACTAGTATAACTTTGTATAGTCTTTAAGCTAGAACATTCTCATTGGTCATGCTGGCAGGGTGGAAGAGAACCCAGAAAAAAATCCAACTCAGAACCAGGCTTGGTGGCTTAGCCTGTAATCCCGCGCCTTTGGGAGGCTGAGGTGAGTGGATTGCCTGAGCCCGCGAGTTCGAGACCCACCTGGGCAGCAAGACCTCATCTCTACAATAAATCAAAAAATCAGCCGGACGTGGTAGCACATGCCTGTAATTCTGGGCTACTGGGAAGGCTGAGGCGGAAGGATCGCCGGAGCCCAGCAGGTCGAGGATGCGGTGGCCAGGAGCGGCCACTGCACTCTAGTCTGGGCGGCAGAGTGAGACTCCAACTGAAAAAAAGAAAAGAAAATCCAACTCAGTGTTCATTAAGAAAAAATGTTACATTTTTGCTAGATAGTCACATCAACATGAATTTTGGCAGAAAACTTCCCTTCAGTTTGACAGATTTCACTCGTGATAAATGTACTTCCAGAAGACTTAAACTACTCAGTTATGAACAGATATTTTTGAAGTAATCTTTTCTGATTTGTTTTTAGTTCTAGTTTTTTTTCCTCTTGAAAACTGTACTCTATAATAATGAAAACATATGACATGTAGAGACTAGGAAGCTTTTTTAGTAGTATATTATACACATGACCTCATTTGACACTGGTTTCCCCCCTCCTGATTCATTTTTAATAGAACTGTTATTTTGTGGTTCTGCCGTCTTACTGGAACTCAAGAGAAGCTTTTTATTTATTTTTTGACAAAGCTAGGTCAAAGAGAGTGCATTTTTGGCTGTCTCCAAAGTTTATGTTGAAATAATCAAGTCCTTGAGGGATTAAATTTATATACTCATTTTGTATGTTGTTGGAACTAAATTTAGGTAGATGAAAGCAGAAACTAGGAACATTTTGTGTTTGTTTTAAGATTTATTATGTATGATGAGAGTACCTAATTTTCTTGTCATATAATTTAAATAAATAGAATAAATATTTTAATGCAAATCCAAACTGAAAATTTATCTTAAAGAGATCATTAGCATTTATTTCATGACATTTTCCTTCTATATTTTTAAATGCAAATACTATGGGAAAATCCTCTGGTATATGTTCATGAGAGTGCAATTTTTGCTTACTGACTATTTCGTATCTCACAATTGGCTACTCAAGTGCTGACTAGTGGATGCAAGGTCTGTGTCAAAAAATAAATTCAGCAGTTTTTATACATAAGCTAAGTTATACAAGCTAAGTTCATGTGAAGGGATCTGGGAGGTACATGATCTTTGTGCTCTATTGCTCTTGCTTGAATTCTGAAAGTAAACTATGTAAATTATCTAAGATGTCAGGTCAAAAATTTCATTGGTTTTTCAACAAGGGAACCACAGAATGTGTTGAGATATTTCCTTCTGTACTGTGGTACATCACACCATACCGCAGTACTGTGTTTGCTGTTCACCTAGTGAATGCATATTTCTGACTGGCACTGTGATACTGTACACAGGTCTGAGAACATACAAATTATAAATTAATGTTATTCACATCTACAATTTGGCAATTAACGAGATTCTCATTCATGCTTTAATTCTCTCCCCCTCCCTTTCTCTCTCCCTCTCTCTTCCTTTGTCCCTCTTTCCCTTTCTTCTACTGTATTTCTTTGACTTGTTGCTATCTAGCTGGAGCAGGGTATGCAAACTAGGCAGGCTCTAAAATGGCTAAAAATTGGTTTATTTGGGCTACATTTTCAAACAGTGAATGTATAGAAATTTGAATTTGGCAGCTGTGGGCTTTTGAGCTAATGGATCTTAGCCTGCTGTGAAGAAGTAACCATAGGGCTAATATACAGAGGCCATCTTTAACCAGTTTATGTAACATATCTAAAACTATATAAGACCCCAGTCCCTACCTCAGGAAATTCATACTCTCTAGTGGAAAATTATATACTATGATAAATGCTGTCATCGAGATTTGAACTAAGAATTTGGAAGTAATAAAATTTCACTTTTGTGTTTTAGGTTTTCCAAAGTATATTGTAACTCAAGAAAGCACTCTATGTTGCTGGTTACTGGTAACTGACACTGTGCTTCATGACTTTTGAGTGTTAAAGCTCTGTCATTCACTCAATATCAGTGGGTTACATGTTCATGTTCGGTCACTATCTATAGCTTTGAGTCTATATACACTCTCATTCCTGCATTTCATGTGAAAGAAAATGCCTGCATTAACACATTCTGTTTGGTATTAATAGAGAGGGGAGAGGTCATTCTAGTACCTTCCTAAAATAAGTGATCACTGTTGAAAGCTCAGCTAGGAGGGTACTTTGTGAAATTTGAGATATTCAGAGCTCAGTGGATAGCTGAAAATGGAGATACCTGTCAACTTGGTAGATCAAGTTTG
The DNA here is from genome assembly GCF_000164805.1 of Carlito syrichta. Taxonomy (NCBI): domain Eukaryota; kingdom Metazoa; phylum Chordata; class Mammalia; order Primates; family Tarsiidae; genus Carlito; species Carlito syrichta. The sequence continues at coordinate 430,575 of NW_007251095.1, forward strand.
TACTTAAGCTCTTGAAAAAATTCACAGTAAGTGCTCTAGAGCCAGTCTACTGGTGTGAATCCGAAGGTGTATTATAGATTAAGCTTTTTTTTTTTTTTCTTTTTGAGTCAGGGTCTTGCTCTGTCCCCAGGCTGGAGTGCAGTCACATGATCACGGCTCACCACAACCTTGACCTCCTGGACTCAGGTGACAGGTGATCCTTCTGCCTCAGCTTCCTGATTAGCTGGGGCTACAAGTGTGTGCCACCACACCCAGCTAATTAAAAAAAAAAATTTTGTACAGACGAGGTCTCACTACATTGCTCAGGCTGGTCTCTAACTCCTGAGCTCAAGCAATCCTCCCGCCTCAGTCTCCCAAAGTGCTGGGATTACAGGCGTGAGCCACCACGCCTGGCCCAGATTAAACTGTTTTAAACTGATTTGGGAATTCAGCCATCACTGAGAACTTTGTTTCTGTAGGGAAATGTAGTGGCAGAACTAACTCTGTATGTTGCATCAAGGCTCTAAAAGGCCCACATATGTCAAAAACTTCAATAGTATTGGTTATGACCATTAAATAGGTCATTTTATTGAAAATAAGTTTAACGTTATTAGCAAATAGAATGGTCGTTGAAGAACGGCCAATTTAAGAATTTTGTAAAAAACTTGACTCTGATTCTGTTGCTAGCACAGTAAGTTGGGGCTAGAACTTATGACAGCACGCAAGAGAAATTTTATAAATGTTTAAGCACATCTATATTTGTATTTCTGTGATCTACTGACTATAAATCATTCTGTCAGTTGCATAGTAACATTTAAGTTCAACCTTCCTAATCCCTAATTGGCCAAACAGTTATAGCACCAAATTACTCAGTAGTGAGGAAAATAGTAAGTTGAACAAACGCTATTAAAATAAATTTAGAACTTCTCAAATTTATCCTGCATAATTCAGACTTTCTCTGTTTTATCAAAGAACATCTCTCAATAGACTGAGTGTTATTGGCAAGTTTATCATGGCTGGAGTATTATGTGCAGAGATGTAATATGTATCTGTCACTGGTTTTCAGGAGTCTCTCTATGAAAGAGCTTGATTTTGCTGGTTGAAGCCTTTGTAGGCATCAGCAAAGTCAAAGTATTACAAGAAAGGTTAATAGCCACTTCATATATTTTCCGGCTTTATGCAAACTGTGATCTATATATTGATATTTAAGACATACCACTATTGTCTTAACATCTAAATGAAAATGAAAAAGGTATGTTTTCTACATCAAAATCTTTAGAATGAAAAGTTTGTGATTCATGATCTTAACAAAAAAAGAAAATTTGAATCATCTGCTTTGACGTGTACATGTAGAAGTGTAATTATAAGGGTTAGTTCTTGAATTGCCTGTAATTTTTCAGGCAAAGGGACATACAGCTTATCTTTTAAATATTGTAACTGATACAATGATAACATGCTATTTACTGGCATCAGGGACTAAGTAGAGTTGCTGATTTATTTGCAGCTCTTGTTCCATTTCAGTTATTTAAATATAATGAAGAGTTCGTTGTGAAAAACACAGAGTTAGAATAGAAGAAATTTGAGATCTATCAGGATAAACATGAATACAATTGTTGCTTTGCCTAAGGTCATAAAAAAGTCAAAAATAAAAACTACATGCTAATTCATTATGATAGTATTTGTAAAACACAGTGACATAAACAACTTTTTCCTGTAATGTATACTTTGTTATTTTGACAGAATTTCTGTCACTATCTTGAGAAAGAACTCCTTATTCAAGATAAAACTAAGTAAAAAACTATCTAAATAACAATATGAAACTAAAACTCTATAACAGAGTTGTTGCTACTCAGCATACAATCTGAATCCCACTGGAGGAAGCATGAAGTTTATAAAATTTTATAATTTTTTGTTCTAAATTCTTTCAAAAACCTCTTTTAAGTTTCCTGAAAATTAAAATTATTTTTGCCTACCTTATGGTCATATTTTGGTAAAGCTTTTAAGCTTTAAATATTTGTTATAATGTTTAGTTATTATATATTTAGTTATTTTAAAAATTAAATATTTAGTTATTTTAAAATCCTTCCTGTGTGAGTTCAAATAAGCTGTTTTTGTTTTCCATGTGGAGAGGGTTGTCTAGTTTCACTTCGGAAACCAGTTTTATGAATTACACCTTAGGGTTCATATGTTCCAAGAGCTAAACAACTGCTATACACGTGGACTTTTAGACACAACCCATTCCTGAATTGGGGATTGCTTGCAAATTCAAGAATATCAGTTAAAAGTACTAGTGAAATTAACTTGTATTATTGGCTGACTTTTATGTATTTTTTCCTTCAAAGGCTGACTTTTATGTATTTTTTTCCTTCAAAAAGTATGTTATAATAATACCTTATACATAATTCAGTTATAATTTTCAGTTTTAGCTGATTTATACTCTTGATTTTTAAAGGAGTAAATCAGTTTGCTTTGCCAGATTAATTTTGCTGCTACATCAGAAAACTAAATGATGTGGTTATGTAAAAAGCTACTTGAAGTAGATACATGGCAAGTCATTGTGAGGTGAACTATCTCCAGAGTGATAATCATAGCCATTTGGAGGTTATTTGTGTGTTATAAAGATAGTAATCATAACAAGAGATATTTAAATTACTCTATTTAATACAAACAACAATCATATGTCTGGGTACATTGCTTCAATAACATGTGTAATTTTAAACAAAATTATATATACTAACTGCCTCTCTTCCTACTGCTACCATCCTAGTCAAAGCTTTTATCATCTCACAACTGGATCAGTCTCCCTGCCTCCCTCTTTATATCCCTGTCTCCCTTTCCTTTCTCCCCAGTCCCAGATTCATCAATCATCACAGGTTTGAGTGCTTACTAGATGCTCAAAACAGTGCAAAAAAAGAGGACACAGTGGGGACCAAGAGAGACCTGGTCCTTACTACGTAGAGCTTACAGTATAGCAGGGAAGACTGATATTGATAGGTACAGTAATTGGAATTTGATAACTGAATGTGTTGTAGAAAGAGGAATTCAGGAACCATGGATGACTATAACAGGACCAACTGTAACTGTAGCAGAGAACAGAAAGATTGAGTAGGAAATGGCCAGATGAAGAAGAAAGGGGTGTGCAGTGGGATGGGATGAGTGCTCCAAGCAGAATAAACAGCACTTGGAAAGGCCAAGACTGACAAAGAGCTTGAGCTCTAACCAGTGTTGTTATAGTGATGAATACTTTTGCACGCAGATTTTATACTGGAGATAGAAGTTTTAGAGCTTGGGTTCTAGTCAGACCTAAATGCTGATCCTAGCTGTGTAATTTATACCTTCATGATGTTGGGGAAATGACTTAATGACTGTAAACCTTTACTTCCTAATGTAGTAAAAGGGACAGTAAATTCCTGTTCATAGGATTGTTGTGAGGATTTAAATGAGACATTGCATGTAAAGCCCTTAACATAGTGCCTAGCACATAATAAATGCTCAGTAAATAGTAATTGTTAATTGCATAGACTAGACCAAACTTGCTGATTTTTGTAAGCCTTCTTTTTAAATTCCTCCTACAATCTATCCTATTACAGATCCACAACTGTTTCCTGAAATTCTAAAATCTGGATACTCTGAAAACAGACTTATCATTTGGTCATAAACTTCAACCTACTTGAGGCTGTAGATAGCCTTTATTTATCCTGTTTTGTGGAATAGACATGTTTTACGGTTAAACTTAAATGTGTTTGAGTCAGTGTGTTACTCCAGATCCTGCTGGGTGTGTTTTGTAATATATTACCATATTCCTTTCTAAAATATGAAACGTTCTGAATTCTAAAACACATCTGACTCTAAGGGTTTCAGATAAAAGATTGTGGGCATGTGCCACCCAAAGCCTGCTTTCTAAAATGCCACCTTCTCCATGTCTTTCTCTGAGTTAGTATATCATACAGACCGGCAGTGGCTGTCAAATTTAGTTTAGACTATTTTTTGTGGTTTTCAAGACTGCCTCTAATTCACCCTATATATTTAAAATGTACTAACTACCCTTCTACTTGAACGCTTTGTTTCATTAAGGTTGCTCTCCTCAACTTCCCTGAAGTAAATGTTACCACTACTCCTTTTGTTTGACTTTTCTTTCTTCCCCTCTTTCTGGCTATTCAAATCCGACCCAACAATTAGGGCACAATTCTTTATAGTTTCTCAATGAGGCTGCATTTATTTCTTCTCTCAATTCTTATTGTACTTAAATGAATTAAGTTACCAAATATTTGAGCGGATATTACATAAAATGCCACATATTATGGGCTAGCTACTGTTCTAGAATGAAGAACACAAAGTGAACAAGATCATTTCAGATAGTGATTAATGCTGTGAATATAATAAGACAGGATGGTGTGATATTGCCTAGGAGAAGGATAAGCTACATTCATACTTTAGAACCTCAGAGTTTAGCATTTAACTATGTATTTGTTTTCATGTGGTTCATTTTCACTCCCTGGTTAGATCATTGTAAATGCCTTAAGGAAAGTATCCTATCTTAAACTTCAATGTGCCATAAAGTGCTGGGGATATAATGGTTACTTGATTAATGTTTGGCTGAGAAATTTTTTTTTATAAACAGAGAAGATAAAAATTTATTTATTAAATATTGAGCCTACTTGCCTAACTCATTGATCTAAGGGCATCTGTTATGTACAAAGTTCTGTGCTGGGTTTTGAAACATTTGTATTTGCGTAAAGCTAGCTTTCTTTTTCAATTCTGTTGCTTTTTCTTCATAAATTAAGAAAGAAGAACTTTCATATCCAAACAATTTTTTCTCATTTGAAATTGCTTAGTGCAAAGCAAATAAACCTTCTTTAAATAAATGTAGAAAGAGCTACTACTCTTGAAAAGCTGGATTATTCCTGCAGTTGTTTCTGCTTAATTTGAGCACTAAGTGACTTCCTCCAATTCATTAGTGTGAACCTTTTTTAAGAGCTAAGCAGAAAACATATTATATTTCCTGAACCATTTGTCCTTAGTCCTGAAGCTGATCATGCTTGTTACACCGAAGAGACTGCTGGATTCCTGTATCATAGTCACCCCTTCTGGCAGTTTAAAATTGAAGTTTATGGCAAAACAATTCAATTAAGATTGAGCATAACTTGTTATGACAGATTTATAATGCTTATCCAGTGAAGTAGCAGAGTCTTTTGCTTCAAGAAGAAAACTGACGCCCTATACTGTGAGATCATATTTGCTCTCTTATAGGTAAACATTTTGTTCTTTATGAATTGAAAGAGCATCTTGAGAAGAAAATCCCCAAAGGAATTTTTTCTTGTCATATAAATAGTGGAATGAATTTTTATTTGTAATAGCAAAGAACTTTGGTGGGTTAAAATTTGAGGCTTGTGATTTGATAATACTTCTGAGATGGCGTGCTTATTTACAAAAATATAAAAGTACTGTTCTACTAAAATGATGAAATGGGAAGTTCGAGATGTTAACAATAGCAAAGTAAGGTGAAGAATTAGAGCTTAATGTCTATAACTTCATCTTCTCAACTACTAGGCTTTTGAGCTTTGAGGACAGGGCCGTGTCTCTTTAAATTCCTAGTGCCTGGCATACTGCCAATTGATCTAGCACTTTCTTAAGTGCTAATGGTGACAGAGGACTACAGTGTGTCTGAAAATAATCTCCTAACAGTAAGGGTCAAAGAATGTTTTGGAGTAATTTTAAATACATGCAGTAAATAGCTCAATGATCGCAAAAGCCAAAATTTGTTTTCCAAAAGCTTGTCTTAGAATCGAACCTCATAGAGCTCAGTCCTAAAAGTCAAACTATAGTTAGCTTTCTTGATGAAATAAACACAATTGAGAGGTACTCAGCTAACACAAATTATTTAGTGCATTTGAATGCCTGAACAGAATGTTCCGTTGGTTGCTAGGTGATTGAATGGCCTTGAATTGTCTTGATTGGTCTTAGTGGTTTTTTTCTGGGCGGGGGTTGTTTTTTGTTTTTTGAGTTGAAGTCTCACTCGGTCGCCTAGACTGGAGTGCAGTGGCTGCTCCCGGCCACTGCAGCCTCGCCTGCTGGGCGCCGGCGATCCTTCAGTCTCAGCCTTCCGAGTAGCTGGAACTACAGACGCATGCTACCACGCCCAGCTGATATTTTGATTTATTGTAGAAATGAGGTCTCACTGCCCAGGCGGGTCTCGAACCCATGGGCTCAGGCAAACCACTCACCTCAGCCTCCCAAAGTTGTGGGATTACAGGCTGTTCGGGGTGAGTACAGGATCTGAAAAGTTGGAAGGCAGACCTTTAAATGGTAACTACTTCCCTCTGTGACTGCTGCTGATCTCAATAGGTATTGGGCAGAGATGTTGTCCAGAGAAATCAAAGCCTGGATCAGTGATTGATGTTGATGACCTTGCTCAAGGTCCTTTCTAACTTAGGAAATACATGGAGGTTATAATAGCGTACTACCTTATCAGAGCTCTCAGAATCTTTCTATTGTGATTGTTCTCTCATTCCTCTGATCTTCAACTAGACTGTAACCTCTATAAAAGAAGAGATCATGCTTACCTTGTTTACCGTTGTATTTTTAGTACCCAGCACTGAACAGGTGCATAGTAGATGCTCAAATATTTGTTCAGTTGAATTGAAGGTTGTTTTCTTTGTCCTGTTGACCCTACCCTTTTTAGAGAGCAGGAAACTTAAAGCTGAGTATGTAATTGACCCTTCATCTTTGTTGTAATGGACAACTTACTCATTTTCTTTAAATAGAAGACAAAAATCAAATAGTGTAAATAAGTTTTTGAGTTGGTGGTAAGACTTTTTAATTATATGCAATTTAGTTGCCCAATTTCTGTAGTACTAGAGTAATTGCTTGATGTTTACAAAACATTGTATTACCATGTAACATTAGCCATAAGAGAGTTGAGTCTCTACATCTTGCTGTTTTTGTTAATTTCTGCCTGATTGAGAAAATTAAAACTTAATTTTCTTACAATAATGACTTGAATTGCAATCAGAACTTCGGCATTAGAGTTTATAAGTAAGTCAGCTATTTCTCTTATTCTTAAGGGGTTGAGACACTGGAGTGATACTTTATAATTATATAACACTCATATAATACTGCACTAAGTTATATTTGATATAGCTGGTCACAAATGAAGTTGAATAAACTCTGCTTGACTAATGCACAATCTTACTGCTTTTTCAGAGTTGATTTTAATGAAAATGTATGGTCACTACAATTATTGGTGCAATATGCCCTTATTGCAATGACCATTATCATTAGATTTGCATAATAAAAACATACTAAAATGACTTTAATCAGTGCTTTTAATTCAGGGGTGTAACTCTAATAAATATATTTTTTTGGATCACTTTTGTTTCCTCCTTTTGATTTTTTTTTTTTAACTCCAGAGTAGCTCTGTAGTTTGTACATAGGAGTAAAATCCATGTTTACTTGTGTGTGGTGTGAGAAAGAGATGTACTCACCTATATAAACTACATTCAGATTGAATTTGAGAGTTTGTCTCTGAAGTGCATCATTATACATGAAAATGTATTTTAATATTGTACAACTATTTTCAAATGTGTTTTAAAGGTCAGTTCACATAAAAATGACTGATTTAATCTTGTCAAAAACAACTCTCTAGTTCTCTGGATTAAAGATTCTCTGATCTTTTTTCTTTTTGTTGGCATTTTTGTTGTCATTCTCAAATCCTTTTGTAGCTTTCTATTTTGGCTGATATATAAAGACAGTTGTGTGGCAGAAATGATTTGTTTTAGTTTACTTTTCATTTTTATAGAGTTAGGGGTTGCAAGTGCATTTTTGTTTCATGAATGTATTGCGTAGTGGTGAAGTCTAGGCTTTAAGTGCACCTGTCACCCAAATAGTGAACATTCTACCCAATTTTTCAGCCCTCACCCCCCTACCTTCCTGCCTTTTGGAGTCCCTAATGTCCATTATTCTACTCTATGTTCATGTGTACCCATTGTTTTGCTCTCACTTTCTGTTTCTGACTTATTTCACTTAGGATAATGGCCTCCATCATGCTCCAAAAGACACGAAAAATCATTTATTTTTGATTGCAGATCATTTAATTGTAACTTATACAATGACTTCAATGCATTTTTAATGTATAATGGCAAAAAATTTTCCCTTCTGAAGCTCAACCTCATCATATCTGTGTAAAGATTATCTTTTTCAATAGACCACATTTGTCTCTTTTTTTCTGAACAGTTATAAAGAAGAGTTTTAAAGAATGTTGTTACATTTATGAAATATGATATTTACAAAAGCAGATTTTTACATGAGGGAAATCTATGAGAAAATATTCATATTAGATTAAATGTGCACAGTTTTACAGGATATACACTCTGTAGTTGAAAGAAATTTATAAATCAGGAAATCAGGAGCTGAGTGTTTTTCTTTGTGGTTCTCTCTCACAAGTAGTTGGGATAATTTTTTATATAATTTCCTATATGCCTTGGGGTACTCTATAATTCTTGAAGATGTCTGTTAGGAAAAAAAAATCTTTAAGAAGAAAATAAGCAAAGCACAATCCTTCTCTGGTATTATTTTTGACCAGAAGTCCACATTTGGCTTATCAACAACTACACTTTAAAGTCAAAGGAACCCTAGAAATAGAAATGTATCTAGCAAAGTGGACAGTCCAGGTTAGAGCAAAAAGTGGGGACACAAACAGGAGGACATCATGAGGTATGCGTTGAGAAAAGAATTTCAATTTTTTTGTTTTCCACAGCACACGGGGTCATGAGGGAAGAAGTAGAAGGTAGCCTAAGGCTGAATTTTACAGGGCTTTGAATGCTATAGCACAGATATTAGTCTTTACAGGTCATCAGGAGGCATTGAATATTTATGAACAACATTGTGATAGTCATTCATAATCTTTATTGAGCTTCAGTGTGCCAAACACTGCTCTAGGCATTAGGGGTACATCCCTAAACCAGACAGACAAAAATCCCTGTCCTTGTGGGACTCACATTTTTAGTGGAAAAAACAGACCAAAATAATGATAATAAAGTAGTAAATTATAGACTATGTTAGAATGTGCTAGAGCATGGTAAAGCAGATCAGGAGTGTTAGGAATGTGTGGAGGAGGCAGATGTTTTCATCTGAAATAGGATGGACAGAGTAGGCCTCACTGAGAAAGACCTTGAAAGGGGAGTGAGGGAGTAAGTGAGGGACCATGGAAAAAAGAGCATTCCAGGTAGAGGGAGGAGCCAGTGCATGCAGCTTATATAGCGTTGTTGGGGAGCATTGAGTTAGTTAGTGTGACTGGAGCTGGGTGAATGAAGGGAGAGTAGTAGGAGATGAAACTCAGAGGGATATGTAGAGTGTACAGATCAATATGGTCTTGTAGGACTTTGACTTGCACTGGAGGGAAATTAGAGAGCCTTTGGAAAATTTTGAGCCAAGGAGTGACATAATATGACTTCTGTTCTGGCAATATCACTCTGCTCTGTTGAAAATTAACTGTAGGAGAGCAAAGGTGGAAGCAGCAAGAGAGGTTAGGAGGTTACTGCAGAAATCTAGGTAAGAGCTTATGGTGGCTTGAACCACTTTTCTGTGGACTTCAGAAAGATAGCCATGGAACTGAACAGCTGCCTGGCTATTGGGAATGAAGAAGAGGGAGGAGACCAAGGTGATGTGGAAGTCTTAAACCAAAACAAATGGAATGTAGGTGGAACTACTAACAAATGTTACCCTCTTTTTTTGTAAAATGAGAGGCTTTGACTAGATATCTCAAATTCTGTCCAGCTCTTATAGTTTCTGACTCCATGCTCTGTGGTTTAATATGGACAAAAAGTACTTTAATTCCAAAAGAGTAGTAGGGGGAAGAGAAGACTTAAGTATCTTCTCATAAGACCAGGTAGAATTATTGCTAGCGGTCCTTTTTTTCTTATGTCTGTCACCCATGATTAAACTCTCAATATTGAGTTGAGATAATGATTTGAAGCATTTTAGACATATATGTACCCTAGAGAATTTGATAAAAGCAAATCATGTTTTCTCTTAAGTTACATTCTTGTTTTGGAGATATAGATGTATTTCCACTTTGGAGTTTATAAACCCAAAGGATGGGGAAGTTTTTAAAGAAGAGCAGTAGTTGCTTGAAGAATTGTATACTCTGTCTCAGAAACCTGGGTTGTCAGGCACACATCTGGATGGTAGCAGGGTTGTTTGAGGGGGACTTTTGATACTTTGCCATTTGTTTCTCTGATTTGACATTACAGGATATCATGAAGCTTGTCATTGTGCATAAAACAGTTTTCTGTAATCCACTAGAAAAATTAATATGAGAAAATACCTGGTAGAGAGAGTCCTAGGGTGAATTCATCTTTCCTAAAGTGGCTTCAGTTCTGATATAAATAATCCCTCCTTTTTCCTAGACGGTAAAGATTGATTCAGGTTTGTGTCAGCAGGATATGATAAAGACATGGTACAGAGATTACGAGTTTAGATCCCTGAGGGAATCAATGGGTTAAAAGCAGAAAATGAACTGTACATGTAGTAGTGTATTTGCACCAGCTGATCTAGAGGAGGATGGTCTTTAATAGCACTAGGTTGGTGGTATTTGAAGACAACTCCCTGAGACCGAGCAAATCTCACTTAAAACTCATAATGGAATCCTCCCCACCAGATTGACTGTATTTTTCTTAGTAAAAAAAGATGTGAGAATGCATGACCAAGTTGATATGCATCATTCAGATTCTGTTGTAAGAAATAAATATATAGGTGTGACACAAGGGTTAAATTCAATTTCTATCAGTTCTTAAAAATCTGACTCTTTCCTAATTAAACCCGTAATTGGCTCTTCAACATATTTAAAAGAACTCCACTTCAAGCCCATCCTATGTTATTGTAAGCTTTGAAGTATCTTCTGAATCATGGAAGACCACTCAATTGTTAGATATTACTTTTGTATTGTTGTACTCTAATTCTTCAAATGGTGGTGCCCATATATATTTCATGGTAGTTTTTATTAGCTACTGTATTTTACGTACTCTAGAGTACACTATTTCCAATGATTCTCAGTATAAGAAGTAGAAAATCTTCTGCATGTGGTCAGCCAGTTTTCCCAGCACCATTTACTGAATAGGTTCTCCTCTCCCCAGTGGTAGGTGGTGGAGGCTTTGTTGAAGATGAGTTGGTTGAGAAATTGAGGTTTTGCTTCTAGAATCTCAATTCTGTTCCATTGGTCTATATGCCTGTTCCTGCACCAATACCAAACTGTTTTGATTATTGTAGCTTTATAGTAAAGTTTGAAGTCTGGTGTGATACCTCCTGCTTTGTTTTTTTTTTTTTTTGCTGAGGATTGTTCTGGCTATTCTTGGTCATTTGTGTTTCCATATGAATTCCTGTATTGTTTTTTCTAACTCTGAGAAGAATGTTGTTGGTAATTTGATGGGTATTGCATTAAATCTGTAGATTGCCTTAGGTAGAATGGACATCTTTATAATGTTGATTCTTCCAATCCATGAGCATGGGCTATTTTTCCACTTGTTTGTGTCATCTTAGATTTCTTTCAGCAGTGTTTTGTAGTTTTCATTGTAAAGGTCTTGCACATCTCTGGTTAGGAATATGCCAAGGTATTTCATTTTTTTTTTGGCTATTGTGAATGGGATTGTGTTTTTTATTTGGGTTTCTGTTTGTTTATTATTGGTGTAAAGAAATGCGATTTTTCACAATAGCAAGAACCTGGAACCAACCATGCTGTCCATCAAAAGAGGACTGGATTAAAAAAATGTGGAACATATACACAATGGAATACTATGCAGCCATAAAAAAGAACAAAATCATGAATTTTGCAGCAACCTGGATGGAACTAGCATCTGTAATACTGAGTGATCTCTAACAGAAACAAAGATCTGAGTATCACTTGTTCTCACTCATATAGTAGACCTTGAACATCTATTGTAATACTATAAGAAAAAGATTGACAGTGGTGGGAAACTATGGGGGGGGAGGGGAAGAGAGGTGGGATTAATGGTAGTCAATATCTGTGTGGGAACGGAGAGACACCCGTTATCAACAAGGGTACCTGAAAAATGCATATTTGTATACCTAACCCTTAACTGTACCCCACAATTTTAAAATAAAAAATATTATTTTAAAAAAAAGAAGTAGAAAATCACATGCAAAAAAAGAAATATTGGGAGTTTCTGAAAAAAATGGGCATATGTTAACAGAATCACTACGTTCAGTTTTATTTAGAATATTTATAAAGGTGTCTTTTAAATATCCATCATGTATAACACTGAGTTCTTAGACCAAGCTGTTTCATTATATTTCATTACTGTTAAATGTGACATTTTTCTTATTGTGCATGTAGCTATTGTTTTTAAATCTGGGTATCTTAAAAACATGATTATTCATTTCAAAATGTTGAAAAAAACCTGCAAGGGCTTATGATTTTGCCATATCTTTTCTCACATTTGAGCACTGTGTTAGTGCTGTCTGATTTACTTTTATCAAATTCTCTAAGTTAAGGTACACATATGTCTAAAATGCTTCAAATCAGTATCTGATTTTGAGACCCTGGGAGCCATATTTAAAAACAAATAGATCCCCTCCCCACAAAAACCTTCATTTTTAATCTTAAAAAAATTTATCTATTTATTCAAACTTTCTAATTATTTTTGACTATTTACAGTTGCTAAAATAAAAAGTCATTCAACTATATTTTTGTTTTATCTGTGAATTCCTCTTATCTGACTAGTATTTCTTCTTTTTGTTTGTTTCCTTTTGATTTTAATAGAACATTCAAATAAAAACTTTGGCAGATGACGTGGTAAGGTGGTCTTAGCAGCATGTTATAATATTACTTATGCATGTTACCTTTTTATTAAATTGGGTGGACATTAAAGCATATCTGAATGTTTACAAAGTACATTAGCATGAAATAATTATCAATAGAATGACTTCTTTTTGAATCTTAACATAAATAATTGTATGAGATTCGAACAAAAATTTCATTTCATCATACTGATAAATACCTTAACCAATTTTTTAAAAGTCTATATGTAATTGTAGACTCTGGAAACCACAAATGTTTCCTTTTTTGATAGTCAAATAAATTGACTGTGAATATATTACACATTAATATTGGAGGAAATTAATTTCAAATAGAAAGGAAATTAAGTTCATTATGTTAGTCAGATATGTGCTATTAAATTTAAAAGCTTTAAATATTTTCAAGCTGAGTCTATCATAGTATGTCTTAAAAGTTATGGGCTCAAAATTTAAATGTGCCCTTTTATGAGTATAAGCTAAACTTTTTAAAAGGATTTTTTTTTTTTGAGTTGGAGTCTCACTCTGTCGCTCAGACTGGAGTGCAGTGGCTGCTCCCAGCCATCACAGCCTCGACCTGCTGGGCTCCGGCGATCCTTCCACCTCAGCCTTCTGAGTAGCCGGAATTACAGGCACGCTACCATGCTCGGCTAATTATTGATTTATTGTAGCGATGAGCTCTCGCCTGTCCAGGCGGGTCTCGAACCCGCGGGCTCAGGCAATCCATTCACCTCAACCTCCCAAAGGCGTGGGATTACAGGCTGAGCCACCGAGCCCGGCTTAAAAGGATATTTTAAGCAGTGCTTATTTTTTTTCTGTGTGAAATTATCTGTTTACAAATAATGTAAAATAGTGTTAGTGCTCTAAGGAGATGAAGGTATGTGACTTAACTTCATTTTCTAACCAAGATATAGCTGAAATCAAAAGCCAATTTTCAAGATAAAAATGAAGGACATAGTGGAAGATCAAATATATATATAAGTACTGCTACTCAGTAAAAAATGCTAGTACTGCTAAAGTAAATATTAAGTGATATGAAGGGAAAGGAAAAGAGATAGTTGATTTAATGATCAATTGCATATTTAAATGCTTTCATGTCCACCACATCTTTTAGTGAAGTTTGACTATTGGATATGTACTCAGCTTATTTAGGATTACTTAATTTTTTTCTTGAGCTGTTTGAAAATATATGACATATCTAAATCAACTTAATTTCCCTCAAAAACTTAAAAGAAAATTTGGAAATGTAGTTCAAGATGATTTGAAGAAATGAAATCTAAAGTTAATGGTAAGAGTGGAATAGGAACCAGGGACTCGTGAATTTAGGAAAGCCACGTTTTCTGTGAAATGGGGGAATTGATTTAGATGATTTCTCAAGTTTCTTCTCAACTGTAAAGTATTATGATTTATATAATCTCTTTGTAAGCAACTGTGTACTCAAATCATGTTTGTAATCCTAAATAAGCTGCTTAAACCTGCTCATATTTCTTTCAAAGTACACTTTTTGGTTAAAAAAGTGTTCTTTGAGTTAATAAAATAAAGGGCATGTTCTTTTAATGGAAGTCAGTGTAATTTTACCTAAGCTGTGGTAATAACTTCTGTGATGCTTTTTGTATTGTTGAAGTAACTCATAAAGACTCTGGTAACATGGCAGTGAAATTGTACTATCTTCATATCTAACATGTCTGCTTGTTTAATGTGAGCTGATGGTATGCATGTGCTTCCTTCCTAACAGAAACCGGAATAAAACTGAGTTGCATTCAGTTTTATGTATATTACTAATTTTGAAAGTCTAGTATTTTGTAGTTTAAAATAGAGTGGCCTGTTTAAATGCAACTGAAGTCATTAACTCACTTTATGTGAAATAGCAAGCTAATTATTAGAGACTGTACATGGAATCAATGGTTCAAAGTCAATATCCATAAAATAGCAAGTTCTTCATAATAGTATTGTAGGAATAAGATATTTCTGTTTATGTTAGATTTTTAGTAAATTGAAAATGTGATGTTTTTATTTTTGTTCTACATTGGTTCCACTTTTTAGGGAAGTTGGAGGAACATAATAACGGTAACAACAACAATAACAATAAACAGCAGCTGAGCACAATAAGCATATTAACTTATTTAAATCTCACAGTAGCCTGATGGTGTAGGTAATATCATTATCCCTATTTTGGAGATGAGGAAACAGTCACAGACCAAGTGACTTGCACAGGATTATTCAACTAGTAAATGGCAGAGCCTGGATTCAAACCCGAGTATGGTCTGGCTTCAGAGTTCATGCTCTTAATCATTCTATTGCTACACTGATAAAGTATTCATATATACTTGTCACAGTTTTTGCTACTTTGAAGAAGAGAAAATTCCCATAATTTTTCCATTGAATTGGATATCAGTAGTTCGTTTTATTTTCTATTTTTTTCATAGTTCTAAAGTTGCCACCAAAGACACATTCTCCCTGAAACAATCAACAGACTTTGATCCGAGACATTTTTCCCCCTGTCTACTTACTTTGCAAAACAGAAATGACAAGGGGCTAAGTTTTATTTTTGAGGAATAGTTTTCACCCCCAGACTTCTGAAGCTGAAACACTACTTCAAGTTTTCAAAATAGTACAATCTCTAACTGGAACTTGCTTCTTAAAATAACATTTTGTCAAAAGACAATAATGATATATATTATACTAAGTATCATTTTGATGTTTCAATTCTTCATGTTCATAGTTCTTGATCTTTTTCTCAGGGCTTTTTATTTTTATTTTGTTGTTTTCAGCGTGACCGAATTACAAGTTTTAGAAAATCTACTGTCAAAAAAGAAAAACCTCTTATTCAACATCCTATTGATTCTCAAGTCGCAATGAGTGAGTTTCCTGCAGCTCAGCCATTATATGATGAACGATCTAGGAATTTGTCAGAAAAGGAAGTACTGGATCTCTTTGAAAAAATGATGGTAAGTTAGATCCCTAATTTTGTTGTAATTTTAAAATGTGCATGCCAAGAATAGCACTAGGTTTTAAGTAGGTGTTTTCGTATAGACTGAGCTTATATCACATAAAGAAGAGACCAGAAACTTGTTGATACAACAGAATTATTTGCAGAAGCATGTGTTTTTCAGCTATTACCTGCCTATCTCTTCCACTATGAGCTTCTAAAAGTAGGGGCAGTTTTGTTTATCTTTGTTCTCGAAGTATTCTCTGGTACATTGAATCAATTTTTCCATAAACTAATTTGTGTGCTTGTTTCTATAAAGCAAAAGAGGCAGGCGTCCACTTCACGGAAAACAACACAAGGTCTCATGTTGGGTGTATGAAATAGAGTTGGGAGGGCAGAGCATAAGAACCAGTAGAGGGAACAGAGAAATTAATTCAACCAAGTTTGTTCTGCTACTGGCAATCTTAAAACCTCCCTTTTCTAGCATGTTTCCTATGTTTTTTAGCTTGTGGTCTAAATTATTTCTTGTATTTGATAATGAATATTGTATTTTGAATATTCAGTAGTTTATGGTAGGAGAAGGGAATAATGAGGCATCAGGCCATATTATATTGGTTAGCTTGACCAGAGAAGATCCGGAGATCTTGATTCATTCATTTAAATTTCTGTTACATTCATCACTGTAAATTTTTAGTGACTGTCTATTTATCTGTAGTTAGGGGACATGTGAGTTTCAAAGGTCCCTTTATCCACACCAAAATAAAGGCTTAAAAATCAATGAAATCTAGACCCTTCTACTCTGCCTGGTATGAAACATCTTGTCATCATTTCTCTCCCCAATCCCATGATTCCTATTCTGCATCTAGAAGAGTTAGTAGGCCTTTAATAGATATTCATTGAAAGTAGTTTGAATGAATACAAACACAAATTTCCTTTATCTTTAAACTTTCCTTGACTATTCCTTCTATGTAGTTGCAACTGACATTTCTCCTGAAACAAATCCTGACATTTTAACCCTCTTTAACTCTTCTTCTTAGTCTTGTGGTATGCTTTTTTTCCTGCAGTTCCTTCCACATCATCAGTAGCCTTTTCTCTTGTGAAGTCTGTTATCTGACCTTCCACGTTAGCCCCTTGCTATCCTTTTGTCCTTTTCCCTTGCTACTCATTTTGGTACTTTGAGTTATTATGTTGCTAACCCCTTCAATACATTTTTTGCTCTTAGTTCCTTGATTTCCCAAACTCTGACATTTGCATTTATAAATTTAGCTAATTATAGGTATGACTACACCTTGGACTGTGTCATTCTCTGGAATAATTCTGCCTCTGAGATCTTTATCTCTGAAATTTTCCTTGGAAGCTAAACAACTTATACTACCTTTCCAAGGCCCTTACTTTTACAGAGCACGAATTGTGTAGTGGTTAAGAACTTGGACTTTCAGGTCATTCAGTTTTGAGTTTGACTTTTGGCTCTGCCATTGATTATATCACCTAGTAAAGGTCATATATGCTCTCTAATTTTTTTTTTTTTTAACAAAGGTATAAGAGTATCTACCTAATATTATTTTTTGGATTTTTTTTTATTCAAAGTCTCACTCTGTCACCCAGGCTGCAGTGCAGTGGCACACTCATAGCTACAGCCTCAACCTGCTGGGCTCAGGCGATCCTTCTGCCTTAGAAGGATCAAGTAGCTGGAACTACAGGTTCATGTCACCACACCTGGCTAATTTTTTGATTTAGTGTAGAGACAAGGTCTTGCCAAGTTGTCTAGGCTGGTCTCGAACCCTTAAGCTCAGGCAATCCTCTCGCCTCTGCCTCCCAAAATTCTGGGATTGCAGGTGTGAACTACTATGCCTGGCCTTATTTTTAGGATTAAAAGAGGTGGTATTGCTAGACTAGTACCTGGCATATAAGGTTTCTAGATAAACAATTTTATAAATGTTTTTACTATTCCCTTCCTTTATCAAGTAAGCCCTGTTCTTTTAATTGCCAATATTTCCTGATCACCTCGATGCCTCTCAGTTTATCACCCTAGTGACCTGTTTAACGTAATCACTGTAAAACGATGACAACGACAAAAACATAAACATTCCTTGAGACTACCATATAAATCTTTTGAAATCTTGTTTCTTCTCTTTACTCAAAAATTATACTTACAGCTTTAAGCTGCTGACCAATTTGGCTATTACTTTTTGCAGTAATTCATCAGTGGCATTGCCATATCCAGTTCTCTTAAGCTCAACACTACAGAGCCATCTTCTGCTTCCTTCATTTTCCCAGTCACTTCTAATTGCTTGCCAAATCCCATTGGTTCTGCTTTTCTAATATCTGTTACAATTGTGTCCTTAGTTGTCTTCCAGCTGCTCTTGCCCTAGTTTACATGATATCTTTCTCCAGTTGTTTCTTGTGGCTATTAAAATAGCCTTTTAAAATAGCCTTCCTCCCATCCTCCAGGTTTTGCCTATTCTAATCCAGAATTGCCATCTAATGATTCTGACAGTTTCCTTTTCTGAAGCTCCAAGTGAGCGCCTATGGTTTCAGACAATCATTTTATCTATCCCTACTCCATTCCCTCAACTATGCTCATAGATGACTATTTCACACCTTTACTTTGCTGCTAAAACCTCCGAACTCTTCTCCATCTTTGTTCTCTGTTGATGATCTTGTTGCTTAATTTACTGAATAAATTGAAGCAATCAGAAGAGAACTTTCACAAGCTCCCACCACTACATCTACCTAACTTTCAGTGTCCATACTCATGTAGTTTGTCTTGCTACCTGTCACTATAGATGAGCCTTTCACATCCCTGTCCTTCCTTCCTTTTCACCTACTCACGGACATTGCTTCAATAATTTTCTCCTCTCTCTTCTGTCATTCCCAGCAGCATACAAACATGCTATACCATCTTACAAAAATCTTCTCTGAACCCTATCTTTATTGCCAGCTACCACTCCATTTATTTACTCTCTACTTCACAGTAATTTTTTTTATATGCACTGCTTTCAGTTTTTCTCTTCTCTCTTTCTCTCCTAAATTCACTCCAACCTGGCTTCTATCCCACCATTCCATAGAAACTGGTCTTTTCAGTGTCACCAAAGATTTTTATGTTGCCAAATCCCACCGTCATTTCTAAGTTCTCATAATTGACCTACCAGCAGCATTTGATGCAGTTGATCATTTTCTTTGATTTGAGATCCTTTTTTCTCTGCAGCATTTATCTAGTTTTCTACCTACCTTTCAGTCTTCTTTGCTGATTCTTCCTTATGTCCTCAACCTCCAAATGTTGGAGAGACCCAGAGATCAGTTCTTGGACATCTTTTCACTTTTATGTACACTGTCTTCTTTGGTGATTGCAACCAGCCCTATGGCTTTAGATTCCATTTGTATGCTCACAGGTCTTAAATCCATCTCCGGCTTAATCCTCACATCTGAACTCCGGACTCATATGTTAAACTTCCTAATCAACATCTCTTCTTGGATATTCAATAGACCTCTCAAAATATTATCCCAAACTGAACTCCTCTCTAAACCTACTCCTCCAAAAGTCTTCCTCTTCTCAGTTGACAGTATCCCAACCTATCCATTTAGTCCAAAAACTGTGGATTTGTCCTTCACTACTCTCTCACATTTCATATTCAGTCTATGAGGAAATCCTCTTAGCTTTCCCTTCAAAGTAAGGTACTTGCAAGAGCTTACTGTTTCTTATCACCTCCACTGGTACTCTACTGATTAAAGTCTCACATAGATTACTATAATAATAGTAGGACTATTAGGATTACTGCAACTTCTAATTGATCTCCCTGCTTCCACCCATGACCCTTTACAGTATATTTTCTAGACAGAAAAATTATCCATTTAAAACCTGGGTGTATCACTTGGCTCATCATATCTCTGTCATGGCTCCCATGTCACTCTCAGTGTAAAAAAGTCAATATGCTTACAATATCCTATAAGGCCCTGTATGATTTGATCCCCCCATCTTGCAACTTTGATATCTTCCTCCACTGTTCTCTCCTTACTTACTCTGCTTCAGTTGCACACATGCCTTTTATCTGATTGTAGCACTAAGCAATAATGATTCCCGTTAGTTTTTTATTTTTAAATTTGTGTACATTTTCAAACTTTGTACAACATTTCTGTTTTGTGGTTTGAATATTCTAATGTGTCATCAAAAAATTACCATTTTTCTTTTTTTAAATGTGATACTTGAAAAAGATTTGCTTGTTGGATTAATGCATGTGATTTAGAGAAATGTACAACTTGGTACCATATTTTCCCTGATGGGAATCTTTTCCTCCATGGGAATTTTGGATAGGATATTAAGAAAACATATTTTTCAAGCACTATCATATTGTATTATTCTTTTGTTTGTTGGGTCTCTTTTATGTTATTATGTGACTCACTCAAAGTTATAAACTTTTATATTCACTCATTAAAAGCTTATTAAATCTAGTTGTGGGATTGCTGGATCATATGGTAGCTCTATTTTTATTTTTTTAAGGAACCACTATACTTTTTACCATAATGGCTGTATTAATTTACATTCCCACCATTGATGTATAAGGGTTCTCTTTTCTCCACGTCCTTGCCAATACTTGCCAATGCAAATATCATTTGTCCTTTTTTAAAAAAAGATTTTACTTATGTGTATTTTTAAACAATTTTTTTTCTTTATTTTATTATAAAGATATGAGGTACAAGTCAGGGTTAGGTATATTAGTAGTCTATGTGCAGGTGAAGTTTGGGCCTCTAATTGGTCCTCACTTCACTTGGTTTAGGGTCAGATACCTTTAGTGATGTTACATGTCCCCCTGCTCCCCTGACAGTGTCTTGCTACTGCCAATCCCTAACTTGTAGAATTGTGATGAGTGTTCAGGACTCACTTGTGAGTGAGAACATGTGGTGTTCAGTTCTTTGTTTCTGTGATAGGTCATTGAGTATGATGGACTCTGAATCCATCCAAGTTGCTGTGAAGTACATAATTTTGTCCTTCTTTATGACTGCATAATATTCCGTCATATATATGTACCACATTTTCTTTATCTAGTCCAACTTTAAATGGGTAGCATGGTTGGTTTCATTTTTTTTTTTCTGTTGTGAATAGTGCTGCAATTTTTTTTTGGCAAAATTATGTGTGTTCCTCTGGGTATACTCCCAGGCGGGGAAATTGCTGGGTCCTAAGGAGGTCAATTTCTAGTTTTTTAATAATAGCCATTCTAGAAGGTGTGAGATGATAGCTCATTGAGGTCTTATTTGCATTTTGTTAAGTGAAATAATCCAGGCACAGAAAGACAAATACTGTATGATCTCACTCACACGTGGAATGTAAAAAAGTTGAGATTGCAAAAGTAGACAGCATAAATGGTGGTTACCAGGGGCTGGAGTAGTTGGGGGTGGGTGAGTTGGAGAGATATTGGTCAAAAGATTCATAGTTAATAATCTAGTCTTGAAAAATACTTGAGTGGACGTAAAGTGTTCTCATCACAAAAACGATAACTGTGAGATAATGTATATGCTAATTAGCTAGATTTAGTCATTCTAAAATGTGTATATACTTCAAAGCATCACATTGTACATGCTCAATACATACTACTTTATCTGTCAATTAAACTAACTTATTAATGATATATATTATTTTTGTATAATAGGGTAATATAATAGGAATAGGATATCAGAAAAATGTAATTTGATTAAAAATAACAACCAAAAGATTAACAGGAAACTTAAAGGATTGTATTTCTTTGAGAGTAGTCTACATGTATCTTGAACATTCTTTTCTTTTTTTTTTGTTTTTGAGTTGGAGTCTCACTCTGTCACCCAGACTGGAGTGCAGTGGCTGCTCCCGGTCATTGCAGCCTTGACCTGCTAGGCTCTGGCAGTGCTTCCACTTCAGCCTTCCAAGTAGCTGGAACTAAAGGCACACAATACCACGCCTGGCTAATTTTTGATTTATTGTAGAGATGAGGTCTCGCCAAGTTGCCCAGGTGGGTCTCGAACCCGCGGGCTCAGGCAATCTACTCACCTCAGCCTCCCAAAGCTAAAGCGCTCGGATTACAGGCTGAGCCACCAAGCCTGGCGAACCTTCTTTTCTATATTACCTTTAACTGTGATCAATTTACAGTGAATGAGTTATCCTATGAATAAGCATAGTTTTCATTTTTTGCACACTTATAACTGAGGGATAAAACTAAAGAATTTTCCTGTGTTATTTCAGTTGAACCTTATGATGATGCCGCAAAGTAGGTAACATTGTTTTGTTTTGTTTGAGTTGGAGTCTCACTCTGTTGCCCAGGCTGGAGTGCAGTGGCACGTTCCTGGCCACTGCAGCCTACTGGCCACTGCAGCCTTGACTGCTGGGCTCAGGCGATCCTTCCACCTCGGCCTTACAAGTAGCTGGAACTATAGACGTGTGCTACCACACCCAGCTAGTTTTTTGATTTATTGTAGAGATGAGGTCTCACCATATTGCCCAGGCTTATCTCGAACCCATGAACTCAGGCAGTCTTCTCGCTTCGGCCTCCCAAAGTACTGGGATTATAGGCTCAAGCCACTGCACCCGGCCAGGTAACATTGTTATACCCCATTTTCAGATCAAGAAATTGAGGCTTAGAGAGAGGCTAAGGAAATTGGTTCAGTAATTTGCCCAAGCTAGCAAGTGACTGAACTGGAACTTAAATAAAAATCTAAAACATTGGCATTTTTTATAACTTCTAACTTTAGTATTGTTTCATTTAAGCTAAATATAAAATTAATACATTTTCCTTGTACAGGCATTGAGTAGAATTAGAAGACAACTCAGAGGTTCATTTGGATAGTAGGTAAAGCCAGCTTGGGATATTACATAGTAATGATGCAAAAGTTATCTGTAATCGCTTTGTCCAGTGCATCAATTGAAAAGAAAGTGGCCAACAACCTAGTAATGGAAAACTATTAAAATGTCATTATCACAGTTGATAGGGAGAAGCCACTTAAGTCATTCTGTTTCTAAAACACAGAAGTAGATTTCCAGATATAAAATTTTCCTTTTTATTTCACTTCTTGTGGGTGTCCTTCTGTGTACAAATAATGTAAAAGATGTTCTTGTCCTATTTGATGGCTGTTATGACAATCTTCCTTCTCTTGGGTCTCTTGATAGAACCCTTTGTTGTGCTGTTCCTATTGATTGGCTTTTTTTATACTTTAGAGAACTACAAAGGTTTAGACCATTTGGGCTAAGTACTATATATGCGTTTTAGGATAACATACCCTGAGGTATAAAACATTTTAAATAATTGCATCAAATAACATGGCATTATACATAGTAATAATGTATGAGATTCTTGATAAGAAATAAATTACCTTAAATTGCTAATACAATTTACTATTTACAATTTCAGGGTAATGACATATTGGTGAAACTGTTGGTGAAAAACTTAAATAACAAAAGTCAATATTCAAATATAATCCTTTCTTACTCTGAAAATTAAAACTCTTTAATGCCTGAGGAGCATATCTAGCACCTGCAGTTCTTATCAGATAGGCTTATAGATGTAAATAATAGGCCTAAATGTAAAATTACTATAGTAAATGTTTTTTCAAAAATATTAGCTCTTTTTAAAATTGCTAATAGTTGATTTTTAAAATAACTTGATTCTTTATAGCTAAGAAAAATTGTGAAACAAGTCCAGTTAAGTGAAATATCTGAGTGGTTTGGTTTTAGTTTACTAGTGTATTAGTAGATTACTAATGTTCCATTGACTCTGACATCTGTTCTGTGTGTTGGTACATCTCTTTTCATATTGTGGTTAGTCAGTGAAGCAATTACAGATGGACTTTCTGAGTAATGGTATTAATGGCTATTGCTGACAGATTTTAAAGTTTCAAAAGTTTGAAATTTTTTGAAGATTTTTTTTTGAGTTTGAGTCTCACTCTGTCGCCCAGGCTGGAGTGCAGTGGCACACTTCCGGCTACTGCAGCCTCGACCTGCTAAGCTCCGGGGATCCTTCCGCCTCAGCCTTCCAAGCAGCTGAAACTACAGGCGCACGCTACCATGCACGGCTAATTTTTGATTTATTATAGAGAGGAGGTCTCACCAAGTTGTCCAGGCTGGACTGATTGATAATTTTATAGAATATAAGCTCTTTATTAAGAGTGTGTCTCCCATAGTTTGTAAAACTGAATTTTGTATTTAGGGTATGATCACCACCTCTTAGTTGCAAATTGGGAAGTGAATTTTTTTCATTAAAACTTTGAAGAATTAACAAAATCTTTCTTTTATAAGATTGTTATAATTACCTGCATGGGGTAAGTTAAACTTGCTCTTTAAGATTCCTATTTCCCTCCCCTGCCCAGAGTCATGATTTCAAATCTCTTACAAGTGGGTAAAGGTAGTCGGATGAAAACAACACTGCTTCCACATTACTATTACTATTATTATTGATAACTTTTAAAGATGACTGGGCTATAGTGGTATTACACATCATCTTTAACTCTGGCTTCAAATTGGAATGAGGTTCATGTTTATAACCTTTTCCATGTTGATTGGAAGCATTTTGTGCTGCCTCTAATTAGGATTGGATGAAATATCTCCTCTGTTCCACTTTAACTGTAAGGAAATTAATAATGCCATAATTGAATAACTCTTCAGCATTTTAAGTTGTCATAACCTTTGAGCTTACTGAGAATAACTGAACTGGTTTTTGTTTATTGAGTTTGTTGCTTAGGGACTGTTAAATGTTTAATGATGATAACTTGTTTTTATCCAAACTGAATTAATGCAATTAGAATTCATCTGGGGGAAGGGGTGAAGGGAGAGGTAAGATTTCCATTTTAAGATTTAAAAAAAAAAACACACAGAAACTTCTTGGGGCTGGGTGCAGTGGCTCATGCCTATAATCTCAGCATTTTGGGAGGCCAAAGCTAGAGGATTGCTTGAGTCCAGGAGTCTGATACCAGCCTAGGCAACATAGCGAGACCTCATCTCTACCAAAAAATTTAAAAACCAGCCAGGTGTGGTGGTGCACACCTATAGTCCCAACTACTCAGGAGACTGAGGTGGAAGGATCACTGGAGCCCAGGAGGTTGAGGGTGTGGTGAACCGTGATCATGCCTCTGCACTCCAACCTGGACAACAGAGTGAGATCCTGACAGAGTGAGACCCTGACAGAGAGAGAGAGAGAGAGACAGAGAGAGAGAGAGAGAGAGAGAGAGAGAGAAGATTCACCTGCCCAAAGTAGGAGAGAGTGCCAAAGCTTAGGAAACATGCGGTGGCCATAGCTCAGAGAGCACACAGCCATACCAGAATCTAGTTAAGCAGTGGCAACTGGCTGCTCGAGGTTGAATGCTTTTAAACATTCCCCTTTGATGGCGGATGGTCGTGAAGGTGATTGGGTGGTGGTCTGCTCCCTGTCATCACAAAAGGGCAGGTAAGTGCAGGTACTGATATCAGGTGATAGACAGCAGGCAGGTGGATGCGTTAGTCACATGATTGCTGCCATGGTGGTAGGGTCTGTCTGTGTCATGAAGGTCACAAAGGGCTGATTAGGTTAACTTGGGTCTTGTGGGTGGAGGCAAATATTTGAAATGGAAAAACTAATTAGTACAAAACAAACTGGGGAGGGGCGTTGTAAAACAATTATCGATAACTACCTCTGAGAAACCAGTTCTGTCCTTGGCTGGTGATTAGAGGGTAAGTTAAGTGACCTGCAAGAAAAACATGAGATTTAGGCAATGTTAAAATTAATATACCATTGGGTATATTAAATCCATGTTTTGTCCTTTCACCTGTCACAAGGATTTTATTTTGTATGGCTCATAAGCTAAGAATGGTTTTTATATTTTTATTTTATTTTTTTTTTAAGGAAGGGATATTTAAAGAAATGAAGTGGTATTTATGAGAACAGTAATAGAAGAAAAGCAAGTTATAAAATAGTATGTATAGTGTGATGCTCTTTTTTATAAAGATTGGAGGTATAGACACCGATGTTTATTATCAGTAAAATGGACAAATAAATTATGATGTATTTTGCAATGGGATATTATAGTATAATACAAACTAAATAAACTATAGCTGTACATGACAACAGGAATGAATCTTGCCAATATAATGTTTAACGAAACAAGCAAGAAACACACAGGGTGATTGATATGGATTTTTCAGGTCAGCCTGGGCTTTGAGAGTGTCAGCTCAATGAGTCCACCAGCCAAACCCCAGAAAGGGCCATTGAGGGGCTGGTAAGTCTAGTCTCGGAAGTGTCAGCTCTAATGGGCTGGCAAGCCAAGCCCTGAGAATGTTACTGGTTTGGTGGGTCGGCAAGCCTAGCTCCCGGGGTGTCTCAGCTTCACAGTTTCGCCTTCTTCCGGCAGCCCTCCTGGTTCAGCTGGTTCCATCAGCTGGCAAGCCAGCCTCTGGGGTGCACGGCTCTCCGGCTCCAGTGATCTTCTGCAGCTCTTCAGGTCGCAGCTCTTTAGGGTCGAGGATCTTGTCTCATGCCCAGGAAGAATGAGGGACACAGACAGCTGGAAAGTGAGAAAGCAGAATTTATTGAGAGGAGAGAAAAGCTCCCACAGTGGGAGCGGACCCGAAGGGGTTGCCCTGGTTTTTATATTTTTAAATGATTAAAAAAAGAAGACTGTTTCAGGGTACATGAAAGTTACATAAATTTCAGTGTCCACAAATTAAGTTTTGTTGAACGTAGCCACACCCATTTGTTTATGTGTTGTCTTGGTGCTATAGCAGAGTTGAGTAGTTGAGATAAAGACTGTATGGTCTGCAAAGCCTGAAACATTTACTGTCTGGCAATTTACAGAAAATGTTTTCCAACCTCTGGATTAGTCCAGTAGACTGTAAACTTTTTATATATTACCCCATCAGAAAAAAGAATATATACAGAGGGTGCCAAAAAAAGTATACACATTTTAAGATAGGAAAAGACGGTATTAAAATGGTAATACCCGATAAATTGAATACAAGTTATGTTTGACTTCTGCAATTACAAGAGGTGCTCAAGGTGGTTACTATCAACATCCAGACACTTCTGATTATGGTGAACATCTCTTAAAATGTGTATACAATTTTTGGCACTCCTGGTATATTTGAGCAAGTAACTAATGTATTTTATTTTAAAATTATATGCATATATGTATGTATTAATGTTATAAAATGGACATAGTGAAGAATGAGAAAAAAATGAAAATTTTAAATGAGTTTATTTTATTTCTTAATTATACAAAAGCCTTTACTCTCATAATTAACAACTTTTTAGTGAGAGCAGTGTCAATGTGTCATCATTTTTTATTTCTTGCTTAAAAACAGGCAGTAATTAGAAGGTTTAATTCCAAGTTCATTTTACTTTGATATGTTTGGTTTAATGTCTGTCATAGTTGAAACATAAATCTGACAAATATATGTATATCCACATGGATATATATCGTAAGCAACACATTAAATCACAGTATTAACTTTTATCAGTCCAGTCCATGAATCAAGCAAAGGTTTCCTGCTGAACTGTAACTAGTAAATTACCATCTTCCTTGATGACAACCAGTTGTTCTTGAAACTAATCTGCAGCATTGCATTTCTATGCTTTAAAATAAGTGAGTTAGGCCAGATGCGGTGGCTCAAACCTATAATCCCGGCAATTTGGGAGGCCGAGGCAAGAGGATTGTCTGAGCCCGGAGGTTTGAGACCAGCCTGGGAAATTTGGCGAGACCTCATCTGTACAATAAATAAAAAAATTAGCCAGGCATGGTAGCACGGGCCTATAGTTCCAGCTACTTGGAAGGCTGAGGTGGAATGGTTGCTTGAGCCCAGCAGGTAGAGGCTGAGGTGACTGTGAGTGTGCCACTGTGCTCCAGCCTGGGCGACAGAGTGAGATTCCTACTCAAGGAAAAAAAAAAGGTTAAAATGGGATCTAATACATGGATCTTCAAAAAATGTTATCTGGTACATGGGCTCATTTCATTTTTCCTTCCACATTTTTTTTTTTTTTTTTTTTTTTTTTTGAGTCAGAGTCTCAACCTGCTGGGCTCAGGTGATCCTTTTGCCTCAGCCTTCCAAGTTGCTGGAACTACAGACGTGTGTGCTACCACGCCCAGCTAGCTTCAACATTCTTATCCTTGTATTTGTCTATTCATACCCACTCCAGACAGCACATCTAGCACAAAGAAAAAAGAGAAAGAAGGGATTCAAGTAAGGGTGAAGGGGACTGACCTAGAAGTTGGGTCTGCCAATGAGTGGCTTTTCCTAGATGTTGGTTTGAAAAGGAGTTACTTTCTTACTAATTGTTAAAATGTCAAGGGATTACCAGTGTTTGGGAATGAAAAATACCTAAGTCATGCTAAATTTCAATAGTTTTAAATACTTTATCTTGAGATAACCAGAGATATCTCTGCAAGGTACAAAATGTTTTCATGGTCACTTCCTACTTTATTTCAAAATATTGTTAAGTATTCTGTTATATTTAAAATATCTTTTATATTAAAAAAGGTATTTTATTACAAAAATCTTTTATTAAAAAAAGAACAACCTTCCTGACTCTATATAGGACTCTGTAACTTTGGTTTCGATGTCTTGCAATGGCTTGAATTTTACATGTGAATTAACCTTATGTGGGAATCCTTCCCTCTTATAGTTTTTCCATAAAACATATTTTTATTAAATAAACTATTTATTTTGGTAATATGTTTTCTCAGTTAAGTTGTTCTATTAGTGACTCAGAAAAGTAGTTTATTATGTTTTTGTTTTGTTTTGTTTTTATGTTTTGAATTGGAGTCTCACTCCGTTGCCCAGGCTGGAGTGCAGTGGCACGCTCTCGGCCACCCCAGCATCGACCTGTTGGGCTCAGGTGATCCTTCCACCTCAGCCTTCCAAGTTGTTGGAACTGCAGATGCACGCCACTGTTCCCGGCTAATTTTTGTGATTTAATGTAGAGATGAGGTCTCACCACGTTGCCAGGCTGGTCTTGAACCCCAGGACTCAGACAATCCTCTCACCTCGGCCTCCCAAAGTGCTGGGATTACAGGCTGAGCCACCATGCCCAACCTAAATTTTTATTTTATTTTATAGGAATGTGGGGTACAAGAGAGGATTAATTACATAAGTAGGCAGCATGCAGGTGAAGTTTAGGCTTCTAACTGACCCTCACTTCCTCTGTTAATGAACCTGGTTATCACATGCCCCCACTCTCCTCCCTCTCTCCCTTCCCTAGCAGTACCCAGTGACTGATGATCCCTCCTTTGTGCTAATGTGATTAATGTTCAAGGTCTACTTCTAAGTGAGAACATGCAGTTTTTAGTTCTTTGTTTTGGTGATAGTTCACTTAATATGATGGTCTCCAACTCCATCCAATTTGCTGTGAAGTCCATGGTTTTGTTCTTGTTTATGGCTGCATAATACTCCATTGTGTATATGTACTGCATTTTTAAAAAATCTAGTCCACTTTTAATGGGCAATAGGATTGGTTTCATGTTTTTGCCATTGTGACTAATGTGGCAATAAACATGCACGTGCAGGTGTCTTTTTGGCAGAACGATTTATGTTCCTCTGGTTGTATTCTCAGTAGAGGGATTGCTGGATCATATGGAAGGTCAATTTTTAGTTCATTGAGGAATTGTCTTACTGCTTTCCATAGAGTTTGAAGTAGCTTGCACTTCCACCAACAGTGTGTAGAAGTGTTCCCTTTTCTCTGCACCTGTGCTAGCATCTGTTATTTTTTTTTAACTTATTAATGATAGCTATCCTTACCAGAGTTAAGTGGTATCTCATTGTGAGTTTTGTTTTACATTTCTCTGATGATTAGTAAGGTTGAGGAGTTTTTCATGTGTCTGTTGGCTGCTTGTATGTCTTCTGTGGAGATGTCTGTTCATGTCCTTTGTCCACTTTTTAATGGTTTTTTTTTCCTTTCACTTTGAGTTCCTTGTAGGTCCTGGTTGTTAGGCCTTTGTCAAATATATAATTAGCAAATATTTTTTCCCATTCTGTGAGTTGTCTCTTAACTCTCTTTATGGTTTCTTTTGCTGTGCAAAAGCTTTTCAGTTTGATAAGGTCCCACTTGTCTATCTTAGCTTTTATGGCATTTGCTTTTGGGGATTTGGCCAATAATGTGTTCTTACTCCCATGTGCATAAGGGTGTTACCTATGTTTTCTTCTAGGATTCTTATAGTTTGGGGTTTTACTTTTTGTACATGATAATAGGTAGGGGTCCAGTTTCATTTTTCTGCATGTGGTCAGCCAGTTTTCCCAGCACCATCTGCTAAATATGGTCTCCTTTTTCCAGTGATTGTCATTGGTGGCTTTGTCAACGATGAGTTGGTTGAGAGATTGTTTTTGCTTTTGGACTCTTTGTCCTGTTCCATTGGTCTATGTGCCTATTCTTGTACCAAAACCAGGCTGTTTTGGTTACTATAGCCTTGTAATAAAGTTTAAAGTCTGAAAGTGTGATACCTCTGCTTCGTTCCTTTTGTTGAGGGTTTAGATTGTCTTGTTAGATGGACATCTTGACAATATTGACTCTGCTGAATCATGAGCATGGAATGTTTTCCTATTTGTTTGTGTGAGCAGTGTTTTGTAGTTCTCTTCATAAAGGTCTTGCACTTCTGTGGTTAAGTGGATGCTAAGGTATTTCTTTTGTGAGTGTGTGTGTGTGTGTGTGTGTGTGTGTGTGTGTGTGTGTGTATGTGTATGGCTATTGTGAATGGGATTGTGCTTTTATTTGGTTCTGTCTGGTTGTTGCTGGTATATAGAAATGTAGCTGTCTTTTGCACATTAATTTTGTAACCTGAGACTTTACCAAAGTTGTTTATCAGTGTGAGGAGATTTTGACTACTCCTTAGTGTTTCCAAGGTATTCATATTATCTGCAAAGAGGGATAGCTTAACTTACTCTTTTCCTAGTTGAAAACTCTGGATTTCCTTCTCTTGCCTGATTGCTCTGGCTAGGACTTCCAGCACTATGTTGAACAGGAGGGATGAGACTGGGCATCTTTGTCTTGTTCCGGTTCATAGGGCAAATGCTTCCAGCTTCTGCCCATAGAGGAAAATATTGACTGTGAGTTTATCAAAGATGGATCTTACTATTTTGAGGAATGTTCTTTCTATGCCTAGGTACTCAAGGGATTTTTCAAGAAGGGATGCTGGATTTTGTCAAATGCTTTTTTTGTGTCTAATGATTTAATCATGTGGTTCTCCGTTTTACATCTGTTAATGTGCTGAATTATGTTTATGTTCTTGTTAATGTTGAACCAGCCCTGCATCCCAGGAATGAAACCTACCTGACCATGGTGGATGATCCTTGAGATGTATTGTTAGATTCTGTTTACTGGAATCTTGTTGAGAATTTTTGCATTTTTGCATCTATGTTCATCAGAGAGGTTGGCCTGCAATTCTCTTTCCTTGTTGGGTTTTTGCCAGGTTTGGGTATCAGTATGATGTTAGCTTCATAAAATTAGCTGGAGAGAATTTCATCATTCTCAATTGCCTGGAATACTTTCAATAATATTCTGGGTTCCAGTGGTGGAAGTCATGCTTATGGCTGCTGTTCAATAAGATTGGTATCAATTCCTCCTTGTATGTTTTGTAGAATTCAGCTAGGAAGCCATCTGATCCAGGACTTTTTTAGGCAGGGAGATTTCTTATGACTGAGTTCATTTCCTGGATTGTTATTGGTCTGTTTAGAGTTTTAATTTCTTCTTGTTTTAACCTTGGGAGATTGTGTAATGTCAGAAAGTCTTCCATTTCTTTTAGATTTCCAAGTTCATTTGCATGCAGGTGTTCATAGTAATCTCTGGTCATCTTTTGAATTTCTTTTGGATCAGTTAAGACTTTGCCTTTTGCATTTCTAATTTTGTTTCTTTGAACTTTCTCTTTTTTAAAGTCAGTCTGGTCAAGGGTCTGTCAATCTTATTTTATACTTTTAAAGAATCAGCTTTTTGTCTTGTTGATCCTTTCTATGTTATTTTTTCATCTATATTCTGCAATTTTGATATTATCTTGGTGATCTGGATTCTTCTGTTGAAGTTAGGATTTAGATGATCTTGCCTTTCTAGCTCTTTTTGGTGTGATGTTAGGCTGTGTATTTGTGATCTTTCTGTTTTCTTGACATGTGCCTGCAGTGCTATGAATTTTTCTGTTAACATTGCTTTCATGGCATCCCAGAGATTATGATAAGATATGTCTTGGGTTTCTTTTGTTTCCAGGAATATTTTTATTTCTATCTTAATTTCTGTGTTGACCCAGAAGTCATTCAGCAGCATGTTGTTTAGCGTCCATGTCTTTGTGTGTTTTGGGGGGATCTTTTTAGTGACTATATTTATTTTTATTGCACTGTGATCTGAGAAGGTGCATGGTATTATTTCAATCTTTTGAAATTTGTTAATGCTTGATTTATGTCTGAGAATGTGATTGATCTTGGAGTATGTACCATGTACTGATGAGTAGAGTAGTCTATAGATGTTGACTGGAGTGTTCTGTAGATGTCTATTAAACCCATTTGGTTGAGTGTCAAAATAAGGTTCTGAATCTTCTTGTTGGTTTTTTGCCTGAATGATCTACCTAAAGCTGTTAGTGGGGGTATTTAGGTCTCCAACTATGATTGTATGAGAGTCAATGTCCTCTCTTAGTTTTCTTGGTAGTTGTTTTATAAAACCTGATACTCCTGTGTTGGATGCGTATATGTTTAAGATATATATTTCTTGCTGATGGATTGAGCCTTTTATCATTATGTAGTATCGTTCTGTGTCCTTTTTAACTTTTGATGGTATGAAGTCTGCTTTGTCTGATATAGCTACTTATGCTTTCTTCTGTTTTCCATTTGCCTGAAAGATTGTTTTCCAGACTCCAGCTGTGAGCCTTGGTTGTCCTTTGCATTTCCTGGAGACACAGATTGTTGGATCATGCTTCTATCCAGCTTGGCACTCTATGTCTCTTCAGTGGTGCATTTAGTCCATTCACATTTAAACTGATTATTGAAACATGAGAGTTTATCCCGATCATAGGGTTCTTGGGGGTTACTTTGTTTCCTTTTTACTTTTGTATTTATATATGTGTGTATTTTCATTTTTGTGAGTGCTCTGTATGCTCTGTTGATTCTGTGCTTGCCTGTACTTTTGTGATGGGTATGACTGTTTTTTCTGTGTTCAATGCCTTCTTAAGCATCTCCTAAAGAGATGGTCTGGAAGCAGTGTATTCTCTTAGGGATTGGATGTCTGGGAAGAATTTTAATTCTCCATCACTAATGAAGGCTAGCTTGGTGGGGGAAGAAATTCTTGGCTGGAATTGCTTACCTTCAAGAATGTTAAAGGTTGAGCTCCAGTCCCTTCTGGCTTGTAGTGTTTTTGCAGGTAAGTCCGGAACGATTTTGATGGGTCTTCCCTGGTAGGTAGTCTGACCTTTCTCTCTTGCTGCCTTTAGGATTTTTCTT
This sequence comes from Carlito syrichta, assembly GCF_000164805.1. NCBI lineage: Eukaryota > Metazoa > Chordata > Mammalia > Primates > Tarsiidae > Carlito > Carlito syrichta. The sequence goes on from NW_007251095.1 coordinate 463,682, forward strand.
TCATGCTTACTTTGTGGAGGCAGATTACTATGTGTCTTGGGATTGATCTTCTCATGTGATAGCTTGCAGGGGTTCTCTGAGTCTCTTGTTCTTGAATGGTTGTCTCTCTAGTGAGATGTGAGAAGTTTTCTTGGATGACCTAATGGAATGTCTGTTCCATGGGGTTCTCAGTTTCCCTTTCTGCTTCAGGGATACCAGTCAGGTGTAGATTTGGATTCTTGTCATAGTCCCATGTATCTCTGAGGCTTTGCTCATTCTTTTAAAGCTTTTTTTCCTATGCTTTTGACAGGCTGAGTTAATTCCTTATTTTGGTCTTCAGGCTCTGAGATTCTTTCCTGGTTGATCCTGCTCCCTATGCTTGTTATTTTGTTTTTGATGATCATGGTAGAGTTCTTAATTTCCATTATTTCAGAATAGGCTTTTCTGAAATTGGCCAACTCTGCTTTTACTTCATGTATAACTTTGGTGAGTTTGCTTCTAGTCTTTTGGTTCTCTTTGTTCATTTTAGCCATCCAATTTCTGATTTCTGTGACTGTCATCTGGTACAGATTGTACTGGAGGGGGCTTCCATTGTTTGTGCTCTGATAGCTGCTTTTTTGAGCACTATCTCTTTAGTACCCTGAGGGTTGTATATTTTTTCATGAGTATTTCCTCATTTGTGACAAGCCTCTTTTCCCTCTCTGTAATACCTTTTGCTTTGTTGCTCTGAAGCTAGTCACTACCCTCTGTTCTAGGGCCTTTTTTGTGGTTCGGTATAGGCCACTCAGTGAGAGAAGGAGGGGCATTCACATATACTCCTTGCTCCACCCTGTGGCAGGTTTCTCAACTGTAGCAGCCCCTGCTACAAGCACTCTATGAAGAGTGAGTGAGAGATGGGCCCCCTCTTCTGCTGTCTGTGGTTTGTAGCCCAGAAGAAGCCTTCCCACTGAGAAAGCCTTCAGGTGTCGCTCCCTCCCTGTTAAAGTTCACACCATGCTATTGAAAAAGAGTGATTTTGCTGTCACAGGGAAAAGGGAAGGAGATCTGCCCTATAGGCACATAGGGCTTGGAGGTAATTTTTCCTGATATGGCTGGGAAGATGGGCCGGGCACCAGTGAGGTTCACTCTGCAGGTGGGCTTTTCCTTCCTGGCAGTAGGCCACCAGGATCTAATGGTGGAAGCCATGCTCAAGGTTGCTGACCCAGCATGATTTTTTTTTTTTTTCTTTCTGTTCCACTTGGGGTCTGGTTGCCACTGCTGTGCCCTGACCAGGGCTACTCCCGTATGGGACCAACGACTGGCACATGGCTGAGAGTGGGTTAACAGGCTCAAAGTTTCTTAGGTACATTCACTCACTCTGTTCATCGGGCAGGTCTTCAGTTCTTGGTAGAGCCTGATGCACCACATGGACTGAGGCACCTGGATTCCTGCATCTGCCATTGTTTTCTGTTCTGTGTGTTCAAAGAGACCTTTGCTGGGTGAAGGGTGCTTCACTCGTCCAAAAGTGTTTGGTGTTTATCTATCTATCGACAGCTTCGTCCCTACTCTCTCTCTGCCTTGCTCCATAAGAGTGGAGCCAGTTTGCTGCTCCACAGTGGCCATATAGGATCCCCCCACACACTAATTTTTAATACTTGCTTTAGCAAATTTTCAGCAATGATTTCTATTTGTCTTCTGACAGCATTTGCTTACAAAGGAATATACTTTAGTTTACTGCCATGTTGTTTTGCATGTATTATTTCCCACTACTTTTTCCAAGTGTTTCTCCAATGCCATGAAACCTTTTGGTTTTTTGTTATTAAAGAAAGAAAATTCAAAAGAAGCTTCTAAACATATATTATTAAATTTAAAAATTATGAAGGTACTGGATTATCACATGATTCTAATTATTGTTGAGAAAGCTGAAGAAGCTTTCTTCATATTCTAGGTACTTAGATGTTAAATGGCCTGCTAATTTCAGGTGACTTTATATTATTATTAACCAATTTTTTAAGGTACAATATGCACATAAATTGAGGGTCATTGTTGATGATTGATTTACATTCATATTTATTTTATTTTTTGAAATTTTTATTTATTTATTTTTTTGAGTTGGAGTCTTACTCTGTTGCTTAGGCAGGAGGGCAGTGGCATACTCTTGGCTACTGCATCCTTGACCTGCTGGGCTCAGGCGATCTTCTATCTCAGCCTTCTAAGTAGCTGGAACTATACATCCATATTTCAAATAGTTACCATAATAATTTTAGTCTTGTGGGGTCAGCTTATTAGTCTTACATTTTTGTTATTTTTGCTGTCTGATGAGAGACTCAGACTTATGAATAAGAGTTATAGCAGTCTAGTATTTTCTTGTTCCCTTAGGCTTACGTTTTTGGTATTATCCCATTATCTTTAATCTGTTTTGTCTTTGCAGTCTTTTAGAGCCACTTTTCTACTTTGTGAGGGTTTATATAGTTAAAACTAGAAAAAATAATCTCTAAGCCCACCTAACCAGGTACATGTAAACTGCAGTTATGTGGAAGTACACTGAAAGTGAACAAATATGCGTTGTGAATACCCCGTTCTTCCTCTAAGATACCTTTCGTACCATCTGTAGTTACTGAGCTAGTGAGAGCTCCAGTGTTTATTGTCATGTTAAATATTAGTATATCTTATTTTATTTTTTGAACATTAGTCAATATTTCCCAAACCCCAGTGGATCCTTTATGTCTCTAGACTCTGAAAATCACTAGTTGAAGGTAGAGCTCAGGATTAAGGATTATGGAAGGGTAAAGATAATATTTCTGTTTTCTAATATTGAAATCTATGTTCTAAATTTACCCTCCTTATGATAAAGGGGTATATGTAGGTTGGGTTTTTCCAGTGGTGCCTGGAAATCAGAAATAGATGAAGAATTTTTGTGCCATACTCTGTAACATTCTGTGATATCATGCTTTTTTTCATGCTTCTGACTCCATACTATTTTTAGAATTAATGTATTTGGGCAATTTTTTCTTGATCTGAGTATCTTCCTTCCTTCCTTCCTTCCTTTTTTTGAGTCGGGGTCTCATTATGTTTCCCAAACTGAAGTGTAGTGGCATGATCACAGCTCACCACAGCCTCAAACTCCTGGGTACAAGCAATCCTCCCTCCTCAGCCTCTGAAGTAGCTGGGACTACAGGCACATGCCACCATATCTGGCTGATTTTTTATAGAAATGAGTCCTCACTGTATTGCCTGGGCTGGAATATCTGAGCTTCTCACATTATAATGTGACTCTAGTCCATATAGGTAAAGTTATGTGGATCTTTTGAAAGCATGAGGTAGTTAATTAATGCCAGGTAGAATTGGCCAGTTTAATTTGTAGAAAATTCTTGATGTAGTTATTTAAATTTTAAAAAGAAATGTTTAGTTCTTTCTAACCCACGGAAGTTAGAAGAATTATGGAGCATAACTTTAGAAAAAAATAAACAATTGTAAAAATCCACTTATTTATGACCTTAAAACAGACATAATTATAAACACTGTTCACGCTAGGACATATTTTTAGGTACTAAGGGATCATTGGTTCCATTCTTTTCAGGGTTAGATGTCCTCCTAACCTAGAAGTTGGAGAATACTGAATAATTATTGTTAAGAAGTAAAGAAGAAGGCAAGCATTTGATGATGAAGTCAAGCTTAAATTTAAAAACAGAAAGTGGAAAATCAATTTTTTTTTTTAGCTGAAGTCTTACTCTGTTGCCCAGGCTGGAGTGCAGTGGCACGATCATGGTTTACTGCATCTTCGAACTCTTAGACTCAAGCGATCCTCCTGCCCCAGCCTCCTAAGTAGCTGACACTACAGATTTGTACGACCACACCCAACTATATTTTTTTTGATGTTTTGTCTTGCTGTTTTTCAGGCTGGTCTTGAACTCCTGGGCTCAAGTAATTCTCCTGTCTTGGCGTCCCAAAGTGCTGGGATTACAGGCATGAGCCACCATGCCCAGCTAAAAATTAAGTTTTAAATTAGAACCGAGACATGTCATAGAAACAAACACTTAATTTACAGAAAATTCGTAGATATTATAGTAAATGTACAGAAGGAAGGCATAATATATGTTTTTTTCTGTCTTATAAGGAAGGGATATAAGAACATAGAAAGTTGACATTGACCTCTCATAAAGCAAAATAGAAAAACAGTGGAAGAGACAGGAAGATAAAAAATTATATTAGAAGGTGAGGGTTGAGTTTTAAAAAATTATATTGTCACCTGTGTGTAGATATATGATAGTGGTGGGAGAGGGAAGAGAAAGAGAATGAGAATGAATATGAATGAATGAGAATACAAATGAAGACATAGTCAGCAGGTTCAACTTTTGTCCTCATTTGACCCTATTTTTAAATGATTCCTCAATATTACTTGAAAAAGACAATGTTTGCTGAAGAAGTGAAGGCATTTGCCTATAATGTGAAATTGTAAAATGGCATAGTTAGAAGGAGAAAAAATTGTTTAGTATTTACACATGTGGTTTGAAAAACATTATAATGGTCAATTATTTAGACTTGCTAACCACAAAATACTACATCTCTCATGTATTATAGATATATCAAATACATATTAAATATGCTACAAGCTTGATTTTGTTTTGAGTTCTATTAGAAGTCAGTATGTTTAGAAGTAGTTTAATATTCAATTACATTGTTTAGAATTAATATTTAATTATGAGTATATTACTGTATTCTGTTTTATTTTTGTATTATAAAGCTAGAGTTAATGATTTGAAAGTATTAGCTGCCTAATTAGTGGTATGCTTCTTATTTCTGTAATAATAAAATGAGTCATTATGCTCTCTTCTGTTTATATGAATGATACCCATTCCAAATCTACCACTGCAGCAAATTTATAGGTCTAAAAAATGTCAACGACTATAAAGTAAGTTAATATATTTAAAGAAAAGATCCTAAATTTCACATTGGTTCAACAAATATTTATTAAATATTTGCTTCATTCTGGGAACTATGATCTTTGCTGGGAGTCCAAAGATAAATAAGTTCCCACCCTCAGTTAGGGTAGAGTTTAGAGTAGATAGATTTATCACATGGTTTCAATGTGTGTGCTACATAAATAATGAATATGAAGAATAGAATGAGGGTAGTCATTTCCAAATGAGGTGTTTTAGGGGAAATCTTCCTGAAACATTAATGGTTGGGCACAGTCTTGAAGTATAATAGCCAGATGTTGATTTGGTGGGAGTGTATGATTGGGTATTAACAAAGTGAGAAGGTGGTAAAGATGACAGAGAGAACAGCATCGTGATCAAAATAATGAAGTGTGTAACAGCATGGTTTATGTAGCAAATCTACAAACAACCTAGCATTATTAAAACATAAGGAGTAAGATGAAAAGTGGTTAAAAAATGAGGCTGAGGAGGTGATAACAATGATAATAGCTAGCATTTTTTAGTAGGTTAGTTAATATACACCAGGCTTGACATGCATGATCACACTCAATCTTGACAACATTCCTCTGAGGTGTATAGTCTTACATTGCCCTTACTGTCCTGCCTACCTCCCTACAAAATAATTATCCTCTGATGGCATGATCTCAGCAGTGTGTGCCATTAAAAATTGAATGGAGGTACATAGTAATGTGGAAATATCATGGGAAACAGAGCAGGTTCTCTACCTAGAGACTGCCAGGAATGGCAGCATCACACTCTTAGGACTGGCTGTGAAGTGCACAAGGACAGACACAGACTTGTCAGTGTTCCAGAGTTGATTCTATTTGGGAGATTCGGATTCATGATAACCACATTTACAGGAGACTGAAATTTAGTCTGAATTTTTTTAGGCAGTAGAGACATACCCTAGCATATGTGAGCAGAGTTTAGGGATTTTGATGAAAATACAGTTTGAGTCAGCCGAATGATGTGCTTGGCCAATAAGGTAATACAATCAGAGATTGAATTAATAGAGTTACAGTATTTAAAGATGAGGGAGGTAGAATCCTTTCCTTCCTTGTGTTGATCAAACCACAGACCATTTGAGAGAGAGAGAGAGACATAGATGCTAAGCTATGTCACATGAAGATAAGGTGAAGCAGGTAGGTATACTTAGCCTGAAAAAGAAAATGCTGCCTTCAAATCACATTTACATAGCTCTTGAATCGATTTCCTTCTGTCCAATTTGACTACAATTTTTAGTTCAACTTTTATCATTAGTCCCTTTAATTACTTCAGTACCCCAAATTATTGAACATAAGAAAATCCACTCTGACTAGTTTAAATAGAATATAATTTTTTTTTTTTTTTGAGTTGGAGTCTCACTCTGTCACCCAGACTGGAGTGCAGTGGCCACTCCCGGTCACCACAGCCTAGACCTGCTGGGCTCCGGCGATCCTTCCGCCTCAACCTTCCAAGTAGCTGGAATTACAGGCATGCACTACCACGCCCGACTGATTTTTTGATTTTTATTGTAGAGATGAGGTCTCGCTGCCCAGGTGGGTCTCGAACCCGCGGGCTCAGGCAATCCACTCACTTCAGCCTCCCAAAGGTGCGGGATTACAGGCTGAGCCACTGAGCCCGGCTAGAATATAATATTAAGGGATATTAAGTAACTCTTGAATTAGGAGAGTTGCAGAAACAGGCTCCAGGTTTCATTACAAGAATAACTTCCATGACCACACAACTGAAATATAGTCTGATTAAGGAGCTGTTGTCATCCCAGAACCACTTGGTTAGACTGTCTTAATGAAAAAGATGCAGCTACTATAAATGCATTTTACTGGTGGAGGCTAAGCCAATGCCTGTCTTCTAGTTATAAGGGAGACTGACAAATGTAGTTTTTATAGATTCTACCTTTGTTAGGTAGGACTGACAATGTGAGGATGTATTAAAATGTAAAGGGCGTGTCCAAATGATGTTGGGCAGCCAAAAATAAGTTGACCACTTGAGTCTCCTGGCTGATCCCCTTGCCTTCAGTCATATTTTTCTCATCCTTTGAGACCTGAATCCTGGTGAAGACTTCTCTGACCTTTCCTTCTGTCCTCTGTGTTTTCAAAGAATCCTGTACATGCCTCTATCAGAATTGTTTGTTCCTAGTAGACCATGAATTGTTTATTCAACAACCATACCTATATAGCATTTACTAAATATCAGGCATTGTTCTAAATGTTTCATAAATTAACACTTAATTTGAGTGTAAACACAGTCTATCAAGTGTGTACTCCCCTAGCCAGCCTAGTATAGTCTATGGTGCATAGCTGTGTCCTGTAAATAAGTGATTCAAAATTTGAAAGAGAAGAAAAAAACAAAACAAAGCATGAAATAGTCCTGCCAGTCAGCTTAACACATGATTAGTATTTTATTGTACACATTTCATGCTCAATTCTCTAAGGAAAAACTTGGCAAAAATTAAGCTGCCCTAAGATGAACTGGGCAGTATGAGGAGGTAGTAAGTTCCATGTTGGTTGAAATAGATGCAGAATTCAACCTCACTAATCATCAGGGAGATGCAAATCAAAACCACACAGAGATGCCACCTAACTCCAGTCAGAATGGCAATTATCAATAACTCAAAAAATAACAGTTGCTGGAGAGGGTGTGGCGAAAAGGGAACCCTTCTACACTGTTGGTGGGAGTGTAAACTAGTGCAACCTCTGTGGAAAGCAGTGTGGCGATTCCTAAAAGCTCTAAATATCAACCTCCCATATGACCCTGCAACCCCCCTACTGGGAATATACTCTGAAGAACTCAAATCACTCTATCAAAAAGATACCTCCACACGAATGTTTATCACAGCATTGTTCACAATAGCAAGAACCTGGAACCAACCATGCTGTCTATCAAAAGAGACTGGATTAAAAAAATGTGGTACATATACACGATGGAATACTATGCAGCCATAAAAAAAAACAAAATCTTGAATTTTGCAGCAACCTGAATGGAACTAGAGTCTATAAGACTGAGTGACCTCTCACAGAAACAAAGATTGAGTATCACATGTTCTCACTCATATAGTGGACCTTGATCATCCAACGTATTACCATAAGAAAATGACTGACAGTGGTGGGAAACTATGGGGGGGAAGGGGAAGGGAGATGGGATTAATGGTAGTAAATATCTTTCTGGGGACAGGGGACACCTCTTACCAACAAGGGTGCCTGAACGAAGCATATTTGTATACCTAACCCTTAACTGTACCCCTCAATATCACAATAAAAAATATTGATTATAAAAAAAAATAAATAGATGCAGAACACAGTTAAAATCTGTGGACTACATTAAAAGTGCTATCCAGCCTAGTTTCTGTGATTCTACTTTGATTCAACAATGCTAGAACGTATGAGAGACAAAGAAAAATATCTTTTGCCTTCTAGTAAGTCATTAACAAGTTATCCAAATGAGAAATAGAATGTAATATAGAAAAAGTAGAGATAGACATAGTGATTCAGGTGATTAGGAGCAGAGGTCATGTGTTATATGCATGAAATTTGTAAGTACTGACCATGAATGGATCATCACAGAAGTCACTGCAGTGGTTTCAGAGTTACTATTCAATAGATAGGTACAGTTTGACTTTTTTTTAGGATTCTTTGGGTTGCACATTCTCACATATGAGTCTTTAAAGTAACTTGACTATTGTTCTTTGCCCTTTATTTGATTAAAATATAGAATGGTCAGAATTACTGTAAGAGTAAGTAGAGTGATAAAAGTAATGATTTTTTCCTTAAAAAAATGAGATATAATTCACATACCATAAAATTCATCCTTTCAAAATGTGCAATTCATTATCTTTTAGTATATTCAAAGAGTGTGCAACTAACAGAGCAATCAATTTTAGAACATTTGTATCATCCCCAAAAGAAACACCATACCCATAATCAGTCATATCCCAGTCCCCCCTGCCCTTGTCACCTGGCCCTGGCGGCGACTGTTTTATTTTCTGTCTATGGAACTTCCTATTCTGGGCATTTAATATAAATGGAATCTTATAATATGTGGTCTTTTGTGACTGGCTTCTTTCACTTAGCATAGTTTAAATTCAAGATTCATCCATTTTATGACATATATCAGTACTTCATTCCTTTTTGTAGCTGAATACTATTTTATTGTATGGATGTATCATAATTTGTTTATTCATTCATCAGTTGATGGACATTTTCATTGTTTTAAAGAATAATGCTACTATGAGCATTTGTGTATAAGTTTTTATGTGGACATACGTTTTCATTTCTCTTGGGTATATAAGCTAGATCATGTGGTAAATAATTCCATGTTTAAGTTTTCATTTCTCTTGGGTATATAAGCTATATCATGTGGCAAATAATTCCATGTTTAACTTTTTAAGGAACTGCCAGACTGTTTTTCAAAATGGCTGTATCATTTCATATTCCCACCAATGTGTGAGGGTTCCATTTCTCCACATGCTTGCCAACATTTATTATTGTCATCTTTTTTATTCTCATCATTCTAGTGGGAGTGAAATGGTATATCATTGTGGTTTTGATTTGCATATCCCTACTGATTAATGATGTTGAGCATCTTTTCATGTGCTTGTTAGCCATTTGTATATTTTCTTTAGAGAAATGCTTATTCAAATGTTTTGCCCATGTGTAACTGGGCTATTTGTCTTTTTATTGTTGAGTTGTAAAGTTCTTTGTATATCTGGGCATGTATCTTTATCAGATGTATGATTTGTAAGCATTTCACTCATTCTATAAATTGACTTTTCGTTTGATTTTGCATTTTGATGTACAATCATTTCCAACTTGTTTTTGTAACTTTGTCAAGGGTGTCGTCATGTGTTTCATTAATATGATTAATAGGATTAATATGAGTTTCAAAATGAAGAAACATAATTTGTCTAATGAAAATGTTATGTATGTATGTGTATCACAAAATAAAGGTAGATTTCTAACCAAATTAAACCTTATTGAACCTTAAAAACAATTTGTTCTTATCGCTGAGTATTTTTCCCTCTGTGAGTGATATTTGTTACCCCAATATAGCTAACTATATTTCTGCTTTTTCAAATTCAGCAACTTCTTGTGAATTTTTCTTCAATGACATCTTATAAGTATATAGTCCCTGTTAGTTTGCAAATCATATTTGCTTTCCTGGATAATAGCAATCCTAAGGGAGACAATGCCAAGTTGTAATTTGTGTATATGTATGTGTTTTTGTTATCACATAAAGAGCTTTGCTAGGGATATATAATGTATATCAATGCTATACTGTCAGTTTATTCTGTAAATAGTTAATTATTTTTTTTCTTTCTGCTCACTAGGTGGCTAGGTAGGGATATTAACTATGAATACATGGTAAAATTTACACAAAATTATAGTATCTAGAGGGAAAAAATAGTGATTATGAATAAAAGGATTGTTAGTTACAGCATGGATTAGTATTTTAGGACATAGAAATTATTAATATGTATTAATCACCTTTGAAACTCTTAAGCAGAAATTTATCAATACTCAGAGTAAATGTTCTTTTTTTACAGGAGGACATGAACCTTAATGAAGAAAAAAAAGCTCCTTTACGAAACAAAGATTTTACCACCAAGCGTGATATGGTTGTCCAGTATATTTCTGCCACTGCCAAATCTGTAAGTAGGGAGACTTTCCTGGCACCAACAGAATGACCAATGAGCTTAGTATTATTTGCTTAGAAATAAACTTCAGATCTTCAAGTTCTTGCTTCAGTGTACTCACAGTCTGTTCAGAAAACAATGTATATATGCACTTTTACACATTTAGTATGTTTCTTCAAACTATACATCATTAGAAATGAAACACTTTCATTATTACAAACAAGACAGAGGATACAGAGCTCTGAGGTAATCCAATGAGTTGGGGCTGAGGTTTTGCACACTTAATAAAAATTGACAGCATTTTGAAAGTATTCCACTTAAAATGTGGTTTGTTAGATGGAAATTTGGAATTTTGAGGGAGAAGACATAAACATAGCATAGCCACAGTTTTAATTTAGTTTACATTAAAGCTTCATGTCTGATGCTTGCATGACATTTTTAGCAATAATTTTGAATATGCATTTAGTTTTTTAAAATTTTATGTGATATAAGCTATGTAAGCTGCTTCATAATGGTTATTATATAGCTTCATTTAATATAAAGGAGGGCACTTAATAGGAGCTTTAATCAAATCTGTTTGTGAGTCTTAAAGTAGAGTCTCAAAGTAGAGTTCATGGAAAGGACATGTTATTAACAGAAGAAACTTAGTGTTTTAATGGAGTATTTTGCTTTGTTCACTTCCTAATGTACTGCCTAAAATAGTCTTAAGGTTTTATTTTTTTCGGTAAGAAAAAATGTATTTTTGAAATGGCAAAATGCATTTTTCATATTTCTGTAAAGAAAAAGCTTTTCATATCTAGAGTTTATAAAATCATGGGATGTGTGTGTATATGTGTGTGTGTGTGTGTGTGTGTGTGTATATATATATATACAGGGATTTTATTTGTGTATATATGTGTATGTGTATATTATACAAATGTGTGTATATACACACATATACAATTAAAAAATATATATTTTAATATATATATATTTTTTAATTTAAAAAGTTGACTGGTGAAGAAAAGAGATTTTCACTGGAAAAATTCTAAAGTTATTTGGCTATCCTATTAATGCTATTTCAGGACAGTAATTCCAGTGGCAATTACTAATGCATTTTCCCTGAATTCTATGATTGTATTGATTCTATATTGTACTTTAAGCAAGCTAAATCTGAATGCTGAACAATTTAAACATAATGCATTGCAGCTCTGCCAGAGCAGAGCAACAGCATGTTTTTTAATTTGCTTCTGGTATCCAAGGGCAGAAATATGTTTCAAGTGATAAGTGAAATTTGCCATGAGCGTAGTTTTCAATAGAATTAGGTGATGCATAGGGTTTTACTTTGAAATTCTGATGAATCTTTTCTCATTTTTGCACTCAAATTATTGTTCACAGTAAGATGCTTTAGGAAATGTAGGGTGTACATTCAGTGTTATTTTTCAAATACCTAAAGGCTAATACACACGTAAATCTATATAACGGAATCTGAGTGCAAAGTACAGATAATAAAATATGAATAATCATGTGGTGGTTTTGATAATATGATTTTGTTGGTGTCTCTGGCTCAGCTGTTGTTGTCTGTGTAAATGGGACTGAATATAATGAAGATTATATGAAGCTCTTATTCCTTGACCTTTTGATTATTACTCGATCTCTATGTAGAATTTGTTTTCATTTCTCATATTATTTCCTTTTCAAGTGACCAAAGAAATGCACATTTTAAGTTTTATTCTCATTTTTCATATTAAAATGCAAAGCTTTAGGTAAATACTCGATGAGCTCACTTGAATTGCTTTATTCAAAAGGTGGAAATTGAATGTTTCTCAAAAACATGAAAATTCTATGTTTAAGGTGTTAGCCTCAAAATCAGTACTATTTAATAAAGACCCTTATTTGTTTCATTCATATACATATAAGCACCTCACATGTACATGGCACTTTTATAAGAGTTAAAGATTATAAATTTTTTACTAATATTTTTCATGGACCAAATATTATGATGGAAGAAAATCTGTTGACAAGTATGTTTTGAAGCTTTCTCACCTTGGAAAAACATTAATTAGTACTGTGTTTTCTATCATGAAAACCATGAAAATTGTTTATGTAATTTCCTTTTGAAGGTGAGAGGAATGGCATTCAATGACAAACAATATTCCAATCTTTTGACCTCTTCATTATCACAACAATAAAATTTGCAACAATTAGACCTGAATGTATGGCTGTTACCTGTGTGTGACCAAGATTTCCATTCTGCTGTCTGTTTTTTATTAGGCTTTAAATATGCTTTACATGTCTTGTACTTTTTTATGCTTGCTTTTTCATTATATTGATATACTGTTTAAATTTTTTTCACTGGAAATAGGTACAGTTGTAATCAGTACATTATGAAAATGCATTATAGGCAGTTAAAACTTTCATCTTGAAGTAAAATCAAACATAAGGGCTAGCATCCTTTGTGGAAAAAATGTCTTGTAGTCACATGTAAAACATGTGAGAATGATAGTTAAATTTAAATATAAATTGTACATCTCCCTGCATTAGTACCTGCATTAGTCATTTTTTATGGGATCTAAGACTAAACAAACAAAATGCACTTAATAAGAAATATCCAACATGCTCTTGGGTTCCTTGGTAAGGATATTAAAGTAAAATGAAGGTATACACAGATATGTGGTCAAAACTTGTTTCTAAAGCAAACAAGAGTCTTTTGTTGTATAATTAACTTTGCTAAAATTAGCATAGAGTAACAGACTATAAAAGGAAATCATAAGATAATGATCAAAACTATTGCTTAGTTTTTTCTTCTAATAGAGAATGTTAAGTTGTGTGAATGTTAAAGGAAAAAGTAGTTTGAGTAACTCTGATTTAGAGGGAATCTTGCATATACTTAACAGCATATATAGATATTTATGAAGAAAAGTTATTCACTGAAGTCCTAACAATAGTTTGCCAAATGTCAATGTCTTTATTAGAATATTAAGAAACTAGTTTATTTCTAATTTAAATAATAATCTTTGAAGTTGAGATTTAAAAACCCATAAAATTATAGTTTTTAAGATGCGAGAGCCATTGAAAGGTAGCATTGATTTTTTTAAATCTCAATAAGAAATAATTTAAAATGGTGATACAAGCTACAGCACCAGATTTTTTAGACTAACTTGTATAACAAGTAGTTAAAAGTTGGAGTATAGCTATCTATATACGCGTATATATGTGTTATGATTTTTCTTTTGTCATTGTCAGATACTTTCTCTCTCAGGTCTTTTTCAGGTATGGTCTCCATATGACAAAACAATTGAAACTAGACGTGACCAAAATAATTTTCTTAGCTTTCCTTGGCTGATAAATCTTATTTATTGCTGTACGTGCTTTAGCTAAATGCAGTCATTTTGCAGTCTGAATGAATCATTAAATAGGCCACATTCTGGTTGTTTCACTGAATATAGACCTGCCTTAATTGTTAAGAGAGGCTCACATTCTTTTTTTAGTATCATGTCTGTACTAAATAAACAAGGGACAAATACAACCTCTTTTTGGAGGGAGGAAATAATTTAGGTCAATAGCATATCTTTTAATTCAGGAGAGTGTTAATGGCACCAAAGAGGCTTTTATTCAACTAAATAATCATTGCTTGTAAATAGTCTGTTGAATGAATATTTAAGAAAGCTATTTCTCTATTTGGAGATTCATAGATTTCTCTGAAATAATTTACTTGGAAACTGTAATTTTCTTGTGTCCTGTGATCCTGTTCAACTTAGGATTCTTACTGGGGTATCAGTTAAATTTGATTTTTACTTTTAAAGCACTAGCTGTAAAATAGAACACGTTTTGATAATAACTGCTACCAGAATAATGGTTTTAGATTGTGGATTGGCTGATTTTTGGACATTGCTTGATGTTCAAGTATGGGAATCTGAAAGTGATGATTTGATTTATATTTGGATTTTGGCATAAAATTATGTTTAAGACTATGACTTGGCCGAGCTCAGTGGCTCAGTCTGTAATCCCAGCACTTTGGGAGGCCGAGGCAACTGGATTGCCTGAGCCCACGGGTTCAAGACCAGCCTGGGCAACTTGGCGAGACCTCGTCTTTACAATAAATAAAAAAATTAGCTGGGCGTGGTAGTGCGTGCCTGTAGTTCCGGCTACTTGGAAGGTTGAGGTGGAAGGCTCACTGGAGCCCAGCAGGCTGACGCTGGGGTGGCTGTGAGTGTCCCACTGCACTCCAGCCTGGGCAACAGAGTGAGACTCCAACTCAAAAAAAAAAAAGACTATGACTTTACTTCTTGCTTTCTTAAATACGATTCTGCCTCTCAGAAATTCTTTTACCTCTTATTCACCCAAAAAGCTCAAAGTTGCAATTTTTCAACTCTTCTCTTTATGAATATGTGTATTAATTTAGATACAAAATGCTGTCTTCACACTATATAGAAAAATCCAGTCTTATAGTAGAAATGCTAGTATGACCTAGAAAACTAGAATAATAAGCAATCTATCTTTTTTGTAATTTTCAAGTATAAAACAATATTAAGACCTTAAATTCATAACACTAAAATTTCCAGTTTTCAACAAAATGTTCACTTCTGAACTTAAAGCATGACTTTAAATGCAACATTTATATTCTAAAATACCTTGTTTCAACCTTAATAGCATACCTGCCATATGAAGTACAGAAAATAAAAAGCAGTATTTTGAAAAAAAGTAAATATTCTGTTGGCAAGTTTTTCAGGGACTACAAGCTGATATTAAATATGATGCCTGATTACACACCCTTGCATAACTTCATATTTAGGTTGCACTGTATGAGAAGCCCATTACAGTACATTTTAAAAAATTCTCAAATAATAATTTTAATTTTTTTGTGAATCCTTATTCTGTAGACTTTAGATATTTTTGAAACATAGTAGAAATTAATATTTTGATATATTTGTTTTATCCTCTAGATCTAAAATATTAAATGTAAAAATAGGATTAGCTATTTACTAATTTACTAAACTCTTAACTTCTGTGAAAAGCTTCGAATTACTAATATTGTTGCTGTTTGTTTTTTTTTACACCATAACCACTCTTCGTTGACCACTGCATGCAGATAGTTGGAAGTAAAGTTACGGTGAGTACAAAGATGTGTTTTACCCTCAGATATACATTTGTGCTTTTTGAAATTGAGATTTTTGCTTGTGATATTTTATATGTTTGGTTCTTCTTTTGGTGTCTATTTTACCAAACCATTGAGATGAATATTAAGATAAGTTTATTAGAATTTAGCTCTGGCAAGTATTTTTTCTGTGGTTTTGGGAGATGTTTTAGATCTAGAAAACTCCCATGTATTTTGTCTTAGAAGTTTTCACTTTTGCTTTTTTTGAATTATGCCTATGTCAGTCTTTATGATTCTGATGAAATTCCATGTTTTACCTCAATTTCTCAGGATTGCAGAGGGAGATTCCTAAAATGATGGTTTATGTTAACAGGAATTCTTATTAAAGTATGTCAGTTTGTTAGTATCATTGAGCACATAATGTAACGACAACAACCCTTGGCATGCAGTCAGAAGGTGTGGATGATTGTCTTTGTTGATTGCTTATAATCAGCTCGGCAACTTTGGGCAAATCATGTAATTTCTCTGGGGTTCAGTTCTTAAATGGATAAAGTTAAATGATTAGCTTAAATTATCTTTTAAGCTTGTTTCTGTTGCTACCATTTAAAGGCTTTATGGTACCTTTCCTTCATGACTAAGCATTCTTTATTTAGAGAACAGGGTAGTAGGAAACATTATCTTTAACATCATTGAGTACTGAAATATCCAAAACAGTGAATGTATTTAATATTTGTTTTGCTTTTTAAAAAAAATTTCTTCTTTTCTTCTTCTTCTTCTTTTTAAAAATTTATGTGATATCTAAGGGGAAAAAGTCATCAGCCTTTCAGGATAATTCCAAAAATCATAATATGTTCCAAGAATTGTGCTGGGTGCACTAATGACTAGCAAATGAGAATTAGATAAGACTTCTAGTTGGTATATGTTGAAATAATCAAACCTTACATTGTACATGCTGATTATAAGTGTAATAGGAATTCATAAGTAGGAGAGAGAAGTGAGGTTGGACTAATTAGAGAAAATGCGACGTAAATTTCCACACTTAAGCTGGGTTTTCAGGGATAGTTAGTTATGATGACTAGGATTTGACTAAGGAGAAGAAAACTGGAGATATTCTCAGGTTCTGGAATTAATAGTAAATGCAAAGGCCTGGAGAGAGAACCAAACCATGTGAGGGGCAGGGGAAGTGAGAGAAGAGATGGACTTTGTTGGAATAAAGAATGTATATTGGAAAGATTTAAAAAATCAAGTTGAAAGAAGATCTTGAAGTCCAGGCAGAAGATTAGATATTAATTTGAGCAAGGAAGTGACATGATGAAAGCAGTGTTTAAGACAAATAAATTTGATAGGTAGGTAGGCTGGATTAGGCTAATGGTTCTCAAACTTGAAAGTACATAAAATTGCACACTTTTTCCTTCTGAATCCTTTTATGATTTAGGAAGTCTTGATGTGGCAAGAAATTTGCATTTTTATCTAGCACTACCAGAGATTCTGTTAAGGTAGTGTGTTAAGGTAGTATAAGAAGTACTTCACACTTTAAGAAGTACTGGATTAGGATAGACAGAAACTTGTTTGGGAAGATACTTAGGAGACTTTTGAGTGAGTCATTGAGGACCTGTATTAAACTGGATGGTAGGTGTAGGAAGGTTGGGGCTAAATAAGGGAGTTTGAGGAGAAAAGGAATTTTGAGTTTACTTTCATATGGACTAGAACCAGCTTGTCTTTCTAGTGTTGGCATTATATAAGCAATCTAATGGACTATGCCAGAAGCTAGTAAAATATTTCAGATTCCTCCACATCCAATCAATTATTAAGTTCTGTTGACTATTTTTCCTAAATAACTATCCATTTTCTCCCTTAATTACCCACACTGTTACTTCCTTAGTTCAGACTATCATCATTTAACACCCCTGTGATTGCTATAGCTTCCTAAGCAGTCTCCTTGTCTTCAGTCTCTCACTTGCCCATGTGCATTCTAGACTGTTACCAGAGATCATGCTCCCTTATTTGTGATTTTGCTTTCTGTAGTTTCAGTATAATAAGACATTTGGGGGGGAGGAGAGAGAGATGTTGATTCATTCACATAAAAATTGTTCTATTTTATTATTGCTAATTTCTTACTGAGCCTGATTTATAAATTAAACTTTTATCATAGGTGTTAGGTCACACTCTCCACAGGGCTTCCAGAATGTTAGGTCAGGCCCGCTAGGGGTGTGGGTATCTGATGTGCAATCGGATGCTGCATGAAAGATGCAAAGAATTGCACAGAAGTTAGATTGGAAATTGTGGTTTATTTAAAAACTAAATTAGAAAGAAAAAGAGAGAGGAGATTCACTTCCCCAAGGTAGGGGAGGGGGCCAAAGCCAGGAAACATGGCCTGGCCATAGCTCAGAGAGCACATTACCACACCATAGCTTAGCAAGGCAATGGCGACTGGTTGCTTGTGGTAGAATCCTTTTAATTCTTCCCTTTGATGGGAGAAAGTCATTAAGGTGAATGGGTGATGGTCTGCTCCACATCATCAGGAAGGGGCAGATAAGAGCAGGTACTGAAGTCAGGTGAAGGACAGCAGGCAGATAGGTGGGTTAGTCACATGATTGCTGCCATGGTGGTGGGCTAGATGGGAGGAGGCAAAGGGAGGGGTTTTTCCTGCAAGAGACCTGTCAGACTTTCTAATCCACAAACTCTTTAGCAAGAAAGTGGTCTTATTATCATTTCAATGGCTTCAGCCAGCTAGGGGGTGATCTTTGACCTTCCATCTTAGACAAGGAACCTGAAATTTTCTTAGAGATTATTATGCTAAACCATGAATTGAAAGGTTGGGTTGTCCTTATCTTGCATCTGATGGAGTTTTCCTTTGATTTCCCAAGGGGGTGGAGTAGGCTGCCAGCTTGGCCTGCAGTAAAATGTCTGAAAGCTTCCTAAAACCTGCCTATTGGAAATTTATCTGTCTGTGTCTAACTTGTGCTAGATTCAAAGTGTGTCAGTCTAAGAAAAAATGGTTATGCTAGGCAAAATGTGAACTAAGTTTATTCTAAGTTTCTCGGGGTCCCTCCTTTCAATAGACATGTATGTTTAGGGGAAAACAGCATATATAGGGTTTGGTATGATCTATAGTTTCACATATCCACTGTGGGTCTTTGAACATATCTCTCGCAAATAAGGGAGAACTCTTGTATTTCCCCCCTCAAAACCTTCAAATGGCTCCCTATTGCTCTTTGTGATCTCAGCCTTGCTTCCTTTTTTAATTTCAATCTGCAGCTGCGATCTTACTGGTGCCTTTCCTTTAGCCATACAGGAACACTTGGCAGTTCCTTAATAGCCTATTCTTTAGAACTTCTTGAGTGTGCCCAGCAAGCTCCTAAATAACCATCAAGATTAAGCTCCGTCAATCTTAGGAGAAGCTGTCCTAGACAACTCTTTCCTTCCCATGGCATCATGTATATAGCACTTTTGTAATATTTAACATATTTTATTATAATCATGTGCATGCTCTTTTCCTTTAATAAGCACAGCTTGTGTCTTCAAGAACCTAGTTGTAATGGGGAAGACAGAGAGATGAACAAAATAAAGACAGGACCTGAAGATGCAATATGGTCAAAGTTGCAAAGTAGCAGGCCAGCAGGCTATATGTGGTTCATATATGTAGTTCCCAGAGTGTTTGGAGAGACAATATAGTGAGGTAGGTGTTATGATTGATCTGAAATATAAAGTATTTCATACTCATTGTCTTATCCGAAACCTACTTCTCACATTTGTGCTTGCAAATCCTTTCACAAAGGGAGGAAACGGCTTCTAGAGGAAATGATGAGGAGAGAGTTTTAGAGTTTAGGTGGGAGGGATTGCCTTAAGGAAGATTTTTTTGTTGTTTTCCTGCAACTAAAGGGAAGAATGAGAAAATGATATAGAAGATCACTTTGGTGAGTTCTGTGTCATGGTCTTATTAATCTCCAAAAGATGGAGGTTGTTTGTTCATTGATAAAAAGGACAGGTAGGAATTTCATAGAGGTGCTCCAGAGAGAAGAAGTTCTAGAATAACCACTTTAAGTATTGTGGTTATCTAGAGATTACATGTACTAGTCAAAAAAAAAAAAAAAATGAGTGATATAAAAGCCAGATTGAATTGGAACGGTGGAATATATAATGAGCTAGGTCTACATGGTCCTGTTTTACCTTTGTCCATCCAGTGCTGACTAGAAGCAGAAATGGAGGCATTTGAAGCTCTCCTGATCTGCCTTATTTTTTCACTATTCTTTATCAATTTTACTTTAAAAGTCAAGCTGGAAAACTACCTGTTATCTGAACATAACCACACCCCCTCAGTCTCAGGCAGTGTTCCTTCTGACTTTTGCTCAAGGGATCTTTTTGTGTAGAATGTTTTTTTTTTCCCTTTGTTAACATTTTACCCATCCTCACTGTTCTTCCTTGGAGCCTGTGCTGAACTCTTATAGCACTTTATTTTTAACTCCCATAGAATTTTATCTTATAGTTTCTATACATTATATATTTCTTAATGACTTTTAAGAATAATACTTCAGTTTTACTTTATACCTGTAGTCATTTATATCCTTTATTCTTACTCTCTCATGCTATGAGTCTTTGTGTGTCCACAATATAGACCCTAGAAAGGAATGCAAATTTTAGTAGAGACTTGGGTTTAAAGGCAAAGGGACCTGGGTTCAGATTCTGACTCTCCTACATACTAACTATGTGACATTGGATAATTTATTTAACCTTTCTAAATCTCAGTCTCCCCATCGATAAAGTGAAGATAACCATACTAAATTTGAGATATTTTTGAACTGTATTGTTTATATTTAATATGTTTAACATATAAAGAACCTTGCAGATAGTAGATCCAAATCACATTTTTGCTAAATGTTGAGTTCTACAAAATGCTTGATATGAAAGATATAAAACATAAAGACTACATGCTAAAATAATATAAGACAATGAGCTGTCGGTTTTTGTTTTTTTTTTTTTGCTAAGTATTCAAGATGTATGCTATTTGAAGATTTGAAAGGAGAAATAGGATTTATTTGGGGTCAAGAATGGTAAGAAGGGGTCAGTTGTATGCTGGAAGGAGAATGCTTCGCCTATTTATTGGAAGCTATGTGTTATGTGGTGTGAATTATTTCTGGGCTTTGAGAAAAAAATTAATATGTGATCTCAAGTTAATACTGACAAGATTATTTTAAGGATTTAACAAAATAGTTGAGGATTTGGTATAGATGCCATCTGTGAAGGGGAATGATAAAATATCTTTCTGTATATCTCTAAAAATAACAAAGAGAATCTGGAGTAATGATAGAACTGAATGATTTTTTTCAATGGCTTCTAGTTCTAAATAAATGTAGAATTTTGTGAACCAAAATAAATTGTTTTTATTATTTAGTAAAACATTGCATGAAACATATTTAGGAAACATATGAAATGATTGATTTGATTTCATTGCAAGCCAGGAATAATTTATGCACAGGTGGAAAAATAAGCATTCTTCTCTGGAATAAAAAGTAAGAATTAACACAATTGCATATGATAATTGGAAAATGGCATTGTGATGACCAGACCTTACAATATTGAATAAAAGGTGATTTAATGACAGGGAGGAGAGAGCAGCAGGGGCTTTTTTTGGGAAAGTGTTTGTTTTGGCATCAGAAAGACCTGAGTTTGAATCTCTGATTTACTGCTCATCAATTCCCTATGACCTTGTAAACCTCTCTAGGCACAGTTTCATTCCTAGCTATTATGAGCCAGGCACTATTCTAGGTGCTAGAATGATGAGCCATACAGATAAAGTCTTCATGGAGCTTATATTCGAAGTGGGGAACCAGACAATATGACACATATCAAATATAATGACAGGTAATTGCTATGAAAGATAAAAAAAGACAAAAGCAAGATGAGAAAGCTGAGAGTGATCAGGGATGTGCTATTTTAGATAGGTGAGCTCTCTGAGCAAATGACATTTGAACAGAGATCCGAATGAAAATGAGGAGAATCATGCAAAATATCTAGGGCAGAAAGAAAGTCAAGTGCAAAGGCCTTGAGGCAGGATTGTGCTTGGAGTATGTGAAGAATGACAAACAGGATACCGTGGGTGGAGTAGGGTGAACAAGGGAAAGTATGGGGATATTTAATAATCAATCCCAAGAGCTAGTAGGGTGACTGAAAACATGTTAAGCATAGTCAGTGGGTTGTAAATTAGGAAAGGTAGGTTCAGGTCATTTTAGGAAAGGTATGTTGAGGAGTTGTTACTTTAATAGTCAGTGAGGAACCCTGGAAGGTTTTGAGCTGTGGAATGACAAAAATCCAAGATGTATTTGGGGAAGATTAATGTAGAAGTGGAAATTGGAGAGGTTTGAGACGAGGGCAGGGAGATCAAGCTGGGGGTTGCTGCAGTAGTTTAAGTAGTTTAAGTGTGGTTAGTAGGAACTAAATGGAGGGTATAGATGAGACAGAGAAATTGTGGAAGTAGAATATCTCAGCATTAGCAAATGATGAAAAAGGGCAGAGGAGATGTGTGAATCAAAAATGACTGAACTTTCAAGCATGGGTGACTAAAATGACTTGAGCATTCATAGAGAAGTCACAAGCGAGACCAAGTTTGGAGTAAAAGATGAGTTCAGTTAGGCATATTAATCAAGGAGGAATTACTGGAATTACAAAAGCAGGAGTAAAGTTATCACCATGCAAAAATATTTCTTTAGCTCTTGTAGTGTTAACAATGTAATTTTATAATTTCGTTTTTTGTTTCAAAGTACTACTTTTACTATTTTAAATATATTCTCAGCACATTGCTACTGAGAATATGTTGGTTATTATTCAACCTTTAACCTGCTTGTAAACTGAAGCCTGAATGTCTTTACTAGAAAGTAAAGGCCATATGTACTTGAAGGTGACCCAGGAGACCAGGAACTAATGATTTTGGTGGCCTGTAGTGTTGTTTACCAGATAAACCATTTTACATAATTAAGAGGTCACATTTGTACCTTTTGCAACTTTTCTAAATAATTCCAGTCACTAGGTCAACCCTATGTAGTGAAGGTTGGGTACAAATACATGCTTCTTTGTCCTAATATGGGCACAGGAATCGTGAACACTGAGTGAGTATTGCAGGGCTTTTTCTCAAAGTAGAGCCAAATGAATTTTTTTCCTCTCAGGATGTTGAAGAAGGTAATACTGAGAGTAACTTCCTGTTAACAGTTTAAAGTTGTGGTCAGGCTTAAGGTAATAAATTTAAAATGTTATCAATGTATTCCTTACTATAAGCCATCTAGTGATAATAATATTCATAAAATACCACCAGGAATGGCAGTATGTATTTGTGGGTTTTTAAGTTGCTACTACTTTTTGTTTTTTGAGAAAGCAGAATTTATTGAGAGGACAGAAAAGCTCTCACAGTGGGAGGGGACCTGAGGAGGTTGCCCTACTACATTATTAAATTGAAATTTTATTAGTGTGTTAGTGGAATAGTATCTTAATGATTACCTCATGTAATATTATACTTGTGTTAGGCCAATTATTTGAATATATCCTGCAAAAAAAGATGAAATCTTTTGCCATTTTTTTCTTTTTTATAATTGTGTAGTCCAGAAGGGGGAGACAAAACACTGATTATTGGAGGTTGAAGTAGCTGCTTCATGATGATAAAACATTGCTTTCTTGCACTCCAATTTGATTGTTTTTTTAAAATGAGTTTAGAAATTGTAGTTACTACTGTAAAATATTTAGTTTTATGGTGGTGACAGTTTTGTTAAAAATTTGAATCCAATCAGAATAAAAATAATGCCATTATTTTTAACTAGTATATATAAAGTAGAAAAACTCATTCGGTAATCAGATGAAAATAAGACCTGAGACTATTTAATGATGGTATATTATAAGTGATCTTTTAAAAATAACACAAACACTATTAAAGTACCAGTTTCGGTCTTTCATAATTTCACATTCATTATGTACAATGAGTAGCTACTTTCCCATTTCCTAATTTTTTTTTTTTTTTTTTGGTTTTTTTTTTTGAGTTGGAGTCTCACTCGGTCACCCAGACTGGAGTGCAGTGGCCGCTCCCGGCCACCGCAGCCTCGACCTGCTGGGCTCCGGCGATCCTTCCACCTCAGCCTTCCGAGTAGCCAGAATTACAGGCATGCGCTAACATGCCTGGCTGATATTTTGATTTATTGTAGAGATGAGGTCTCGCTGCCCAGGCGGGTCTCGAACCCGCGGACTCAGGCAATCCACTCAACCTCAGCCTCTCAAAGGCATGGGATTACAGGCCGAGTCACCGAGCCCGGCTCCATTTCCTAATGTTTTAACATTGCAAGCTAACTTGTGTTTTATACTTGTTTTGCATAGGCATATCTGCATATGTTTTAAAGGTTTTATTGTTTAAATCTCCATTCATTTTTAGAACATTTTCCTGTCCACCCTTTTCCTTTCAGTATATTGTCAGAAATTACATGATTTCATCATGCCAGATTAAATTCATTGTTTAAAGAATACTAAAGTGTAGATTATGAAATATTAACCAGTCA
Organism: Carlito syrichta; assembly: GCF_000164805.1. Classification (NCBI taxonomy): domain Eukaryota; kingdom Metazoa; phylum Chordata; class Mammalia; order Primates; family Tarsiidae; genus Carlito; species Carlito syrichta. The sequence continues at coordinate 487,820 of NW_007251095.1, forward strand.
TTTTACCTTGGGCATTTCGAAATGTCTAAAAGGCAGCACAAATATTGGCATTATGTTTAAACATATATTTTGCAAATCGATTGTGTTAAAATTTATGAATATGGGATAGTTATGTTTTTAAATATATCTTGATATTCAAAATGAAAAGATATACTTTTCACATACAGTTCTGCATTGCAAGTTTATTAGCTGTGTATTTTTATTGTGATCATGTTAGGAATTTCTATGGGTATTTTTCTGTGTATATAGTCAGGTAAAATAGTGGATTTAAAATCTGATGCTTGATATAAGACATTTAAAACTAGTATAGCCATTATTTCCTATCGGGTTTATTTTACTTTTCAACTATGGCCAAGATTTGATTGGCTATTTAGCATGAGGTAATTATATGGTAAGTGTTTTTTTTATTTGTTGTTAATTAATATAGTCACTACACTATGTAACCTTTAAAAGCTCTGTGTAAAATTTGCTGTTGCTATGATAAAACCTAAAGTGGCATAACACAGGAATTTTTTTTTTTTTTTTACAAGGCAGTGCTTTCTTAATCTAGGTAGACTTGTCAGCAGGGACAAAAGGGGGAAATAATCAGATTATAATTAATGTTAAAAGTTACCTTAACTTACTGTACATCTGATTTTGGCCTTTTTCTCACATATTTGATTTTATTCCATTTTAGTTAATCAGGTTTATTTTTATCTGTTTTTCTGTTAGGACTCTTTGGTTGAGCCAACATTGGCTCCTTTGAATGAGATGAGGACAGAACAGGATTATCTTTAAAATGCCACCTTAGATTTATAATGTGCCTCAGAGTGCTTAAAACCCTTGCAGATGTTTCCTCATTTGAACTGTGTGTTATATGCATTTCTGTAGGTTTGTGCATCAATTTTTCAGAAGACATTATCTTAATCCCTGAATTCCTGGAGGCTGGTTAGACTCTAGTCTTATCCCATCAGTTGGCTGATAGCTATATGCACAGTCTTTTGAGTAGTATATACTGGTCAAAGTATTTCCTGTCAGTGGTCAACTGATATTCATAACTTTTATTATTGTCTCTTTTATATGCTTGTTTGAAATGTTTTGGGTCTGCATCTCTAGTGGTCATGTGACTAGTGACATTTAGAGTAATTTTTTTTTTTTACTGTGGTAAAAAAAAAAAATCACGATTACCACATTAATTGCATGTGCTATTATTATAGTTGCAACCACAATTACCTATCAAAACAGTACAGAAAACAACAATGAATTTTAACAGCATCAATCAAGGATATTAAAAGCTTTCTGGGTTCAGTTTTTATGCTGATTTGTTTGTAAATTTTTACTAACCTGTCATGGTTCCTTTCTTTAATGAACTTGTGATCTAAAGAGAAAATAACTGCTATGCGATGTGATTTGTGTGCTTTGAGACGGCTTTGTATATTTTAGGTAAATCATTTATTTGTAGTGATGATGATGATACTTTTTGGCAGAGTGCTTATGCATTTAGAGAACTGTTCTACAAAATATGATTTGCATTTGTGTACTAGATATAATATGTACTGTATGTGTATATGTGTCTCTGTGTCTGTTTATCCATCTTTCTGTCTATCCTCCCAAAGTTAAATAAGCTTAAATAGGTTGCCTCTATGTTAGAATGCTGAGAAGTATTACAGGAGAACTGAGGATCTTCCCTAATATTATTTCAGATTTTCTTATGAAATGTTTTTTGCTTGGAATGAGAAACAGTATATGTTATGGGCTGAATTATGTCCCCTTCAAATTCATATGTTGAAGCCCTAATACCTAGTACCTCAGAAAGTGACTATACTTGGAGATAGGACCTTTAAAACGTTGATTAAGTTAAAAAAGAGGTTGTTAAGGTGGGCCCTAATCCAATCTGACTGGTGTCCTGATAAAAAGAGGACATTTGCACACATGCAGAGATGCCAGATTTGCATGCTCACACAGAGGAAAGTCCATGTGAGGACATATAGAGAAGATGACCATCTGTAAGCCAATGAGAGGGGACTCAGAAGAAACCAAACTTACTGATCCCTTGATTTTGGACTTTAAGTATCAAGAACTGTGAAAAAAGAAGTTTCTGTTGTTTAAGTCACCCAATCTGTGGTATTTTATTATGGCAGCCTTAGCAAACTGATATAGTATATAATATTCATTTTGTTGTATTTATTGCTTACTAATAGCTAACCTTAAGAGGACACTAAGTACCAGAAATTGTGTTAAGCAGGCGTCATGTAAAAACTAATTTAATCCTCAACAATTATCAGCTCTATTTTATAGACGAGGAAAGTGAGGCATAGAAAATCAAGCACATTATTTAGGGTTACATAGTAAGTGGGAGAGCTGGGGTTTGAATCCAGTTAGACTGACTTGAGAGCTTGGCCTGTTAACTAATACCTATGTAAGATTTGGTGGATTTAAGGTAGTTATGGATAATGATTAACACTATGACTGCTTACTCTCTCTAACACTGTAAACACTATTTAGTACTTGACCATGAATTAATAGGCAATTCTTATTTTCTGCCAACTGAAGAATGTTTACAGTCATACCTACAATACAGAGAGCGCTGCCCATGGAAAAGCTGCCGTATTACAGAGAACAACATACTTCTATGCACATGTTGCTCTATGGGCCAAAAAGGACTGAGCAAACATGGTCTTTGTGCTTTCATAGCACATGTTTGCAAACAGGTAACATCAGTACATATAAATAGAATATGCTCAGCAACTTAAATGTGAAGAAAAAGATATTGCTACTTTATGAACCAAACATAAATATTAGAAGTAATCCCATTCTTACCAATGGCCTATAATTCTTTCTAAGCCATTTTTCTTGTGTCTAAAATAGATTAAACATTGTGCCTCCTCGAGTTTTATACCATCCGTGTTCATCTTTATTATGCACTCTTGCTTTTTATAATTAATTTCAATTAAACATTAGTTTTGTTTAATTAATATTGTGTAGTTAAAATGCTTATATACTCTCAGAGGGCAAGGACCATGTCTTAATACACCTTAGGTATTTTAAAATACACTAGGCTATAACAGCAATAAAACAATTAAACACCCTTTTGTTCAATCCATACATATTTACAACTCCTCTGACACTGAACTGTATATAAACTGAAATCAGAAAGCCGCTAGTTATTTTATAATGCTTGTCAAAAACAGAAGTCTTTTTCCATTAGAAATGTAGTCTAGCATCTTAAAATCTTTTTTTTTCCCCACAAGAAGAAAACTAAATTTCTTCTAGTGCAATTTAGGTTCCTTTCCTCTTGATAAGTTTTGTATTTCCACTGAAGACAGTTCATCATCAAACGTGCAATCTCTCTTAGGATACTTGTAGGTTTAAGTGGCCCCTCAGCTGCTGCTTCTCCCACTTCTTTTTAACTTTTCCATATAGTACTGCCTTCTTTTTAATTGCTTTTGGACAATCTACAGTTTGGAGCCTTAGAACTGTTAAGTGCTACTTCACCATACACCCGGTCTAAATGCTCTCATTCTTTCTTTACTCAATGTGTGTGCATGTATGTAGTTCTTCAGTTATGGTGATGCCACTTCTATTGATGTTGATTTTTGTTATACAAATGTGACTAAAAAGTGCTGAGAGGTTTTTTTTTTGCCCCATTCTTTTCCATTATCTAAGAAACTCCAAAGGTAGCTCTTCATCACATCAAACAGGAACACTTTGAATGTTCACCTGGAGATTTTTTCCAATTGTTTTCACTTACAGCTTCATGTACGAAGTGAATCATACCTGTAGGAAAACCACTACAAAAAATGGATGCTTAGAGCATAAATTATAGTGAAAATCACAGCATTTGGACTTTGAAGACCTGGGGCTTGGTCGTGGTTCTACCTTTTAATGGCTGAGTGATTTGGGGTGAAACACTCAACCTTTCTTGAACCCACGCCTTTCTATCGATACTTATTCTGCCATCCCACTAGAGTTATGGAATACTTGGTAAACTGTGGAACATACTACATATTTAAATAGTATTATAGTAGTAAGTAGTAATCAGTTAAATCAATGATTCTCATGGTAATTTCTAATATGCATTTTTTGGAAGAATGTGTTGAGCCAAAACTACTGCCAGCTTATAGTGACACATGCATTCATACGTTCATGCCTTCCTTACTCATTGTCAGTTTAGAAACCAGTTATATATGGTATAACCTGACCCCTAGGCTACCGACTACCTTTGAAGTAACTCTCTTTATGAAAAGGTACTAGCAGCTGTGAGGGTGATCTCTGATCTTCCATCTAAATATTAAGATATCTGCATTTTAAACTGCACAGCTATGTATCCTCTTCTTATGTCGTTTTAGCTCTTTTCTCCAGGTAAATATTATATATTCTCTAAATTATGGACTCAATGACTATTTCTAAACTAAGGTCCTACAAACTCAGAAGTGGATACTTTCTGGAGTAGTACTTTGAGATTTATGGTAGTAGTTTAGGATTTGTAAGTAGTACTTTTTTTCCCTAAGTAGTGCTAAATGTTTAAATACAAAATATATTTCCTTAAAATATATGATGTATAAACTACGTCATTTAAAGCAAATCTTTTTCAAGATTGCTATTCTCAGTATAAGAGTAATTCAGTACATTTTCGAACACTAGATAATGGCGTTAAGGAGAGAGACATTTTTAAAAAACCACCCATAACCTTTGTATGAACTACTGTTAGTAGTTTGGTACATTTATATCTAATCATTTCTCTGCTGTTTAGTTAAATTTTAAGGATGATTTCTACTACTTTTTGTAGCTATACTTCCCTTTTAGAAATGAATCCCTATTTTATGATGAGGCAAACTGATATAGATAATTTTGGTAGATTATAGCTTCTAATAGCAAAGTAGTATTTTAATAAATCCTGGCCCTCTTGCTTCATTTAATTATAGTCTGGTTACTGAAAATTCAATATCCAGAATCATTTTTATACCTTGAATAGTTGTGGCATGATTTTATCTTTAGTAATCTTTGAGTATGTAAACAGTTATAGGCCATCTTTATGTGTTTTCCTGGATAGCTTTAAAAACCTAATGAAAAATGTTCACAATCTATTGCATTATTGGATTAAAATAATTTATAAATTGCTCCCAAGATGTGAAAGAACACTAAATCTCAATTTTCTCAGGTTGGTATTTTTAATGATACATTTTTCTTATTTATGAGGTATGAATAAAAATTTGGAGAATGTCTAGAGGCGTTGAATGGATAATTAGTATCAGAAAATGTATCAATAAGTCTCATGAAATTTTGTAAACCTGTATTTTCATTATTTTTGGGGGGGGCACTGTTGAATTACTGTTGCAAATGAAGCAAGATCTTCATTTGGTAAAAGTACTTGTATTAAACAGATGACTATGCCAAAGTAGCTGCTAAAACAATTTCATGCTTTTGTTTTTAGTGTAGTCCAATTATAAAATGTCATATCAGATTGTGTATGAGTACACAAGTGCATAATTTTAATTTTATTTCTGAGTTATCACATTTCAAGAAGTTTATTAAAATCACCCAAATATTTTGTAAGCTTTTTGTATATAACAAATTAACCATTTGAAGTGAGTTAGAACAAGATTGATGAATGTTGACGGTATCTTTATTAAAGGGATTGATAAATTATTCTATAGATACCCATTTTGTCATTTTTATTTTTGAGTATGTAAGAAACTTACCGCCATATTTTATTATTTGCTCTAATTTCTTATTTTGAGAAGTTTCAGACATACAGAATTATTGCAAGAATATTACAATGAATACCCATATACCTCTTACGTTTTCTAATTGTTAACATTGTGCTATCTTTGCTTTATCCTCTCTCTTTAAAAAAATTTTTCCTACGCACGGCATAGTCCTAGCTACTCAGGAGGCTGAGGGGGAAGGATTACCTTAGCCCAGGAGGTCGAGGCTGCAGTGAGCTGTGATCACGCTACTGCACTACAGCTTGGGCAACAGAGTGAAACCTAGACTCAAAAAACAAACAAAAATAGTTTTCCTTTTTTCTATTTTTCTGAGTCTTACTTGCTGACTGATAGCACTTCCTCCCAAATACTTAAGCTTGTATCTCTTAAGAACAAAGACTTTTTCCTATGTAAGCACAGTATCATTATCAAACTCAGGAAATTTATCACTGATGTAGTGATATTATCTTATATTAGAGCCCATATTTAAATTTCCTCAACTATCCCAATAATATCCTTTATAATTTTTTTCCCCTAGGATCCAACTGAGGATTGCACATTACATTTATTTGTCATATCTTCCTAGTTTTCTTTAGAACAATCGGTAGACATTTTTAAAAATTTCATTTCGTTAACCTTTTGGAGGTCCAAGCCAGCTATTTTGCAGAATGTTTCTCAGTTTGGATTGGTTTGATTGTTTCTCCATGATTAGATTTAGGGTAAACATTTTGGGCAAGGATGCTGCAGATGTGTTTTTCCTTGTGCATCACATTACGAGGTACATAGGTAGCAGTTTACTCCATTATTGGTGTTAAGTGTGATTTTTTGGTTGAAAAGGTGTCCTCCATGTTTGTCTTTGTAATTAGTAAGTGATATGTGGGGTGATACTTTGAGATCATGTGTATAACCTGTTCCCCTGCAATATTTCGTGTGGTTTTAACATCTGTTGATGAGATTATTGCCTGTATCAGTTATAACTGAAATTGCTACAAAGTGGTGATTTTTTTTTTCTAATTTCATCATTCCTTCTATATTTATAATCTGGCGTTCTTCTGTAAAGTAGACCTTTCCCTTATCTCTCTTTCTCCTTTTAACTTAAAAAAATTTATCAGTTTGGATTCATGGATTCTTTATTTAAATTCAATTCACTGCCATAGCTTATTGATAGAAACTCTATGAAAGCCTTTCAATTGCTTACTGGAAATTACACATAAAATAAAGAAATTAAACAATTAACATCTGCTTGGTTTGTACTTTATGAGGTAACTACCCATACTAATTCATTAACTCTCGTCCAGGAGCAGTTCTATTTTTTTCCCCCAGAAGAAGTCATTAGACAGGTGCAGTGGAATTTGAAGTAATGAAATGTCTGACATGATATACTTATTCACGGTAATTGTTATATTTGGGAGTTTCTTATATTCATTGTTGCATAATCCTTCTGAACATCCTAAACATTAAAATCTGCTTTTGTATCTGATGAGATACAAATCTTATATCAGATTGCTATTTGAATTAGGATGCCTTTAGCCATTTTCATTTTCAGACTTCCACTATTGTTTAAAAAGTCATGACAGTTTATCTTTAGATGTTATCAAGCATGAATCTATAAGTACCCACAAATGTGTTTTCTGAAAAAAAATTGTGGTATTTGCATATAGGAATGCGTGTTACCACAGTGTTCAATCATCCAGAACAATGGATTTCAAACTATCTTCCTTATAAGCTTTTCACCCTAGGCTTTTGTAAAGGTGCTTTATGAGTTCTACACATTTTTTATTTTCAATTCTGTTTTAAAAGATTACTTATTTAAAAAGTTCACAAAAATAGCACCCATGTTCAAATACCTCTGAATTAGTAGCTTATAAGACCAGATAAATTCATTTTTGTGTACAACACAGAATGTAGCTTCTCTTTGCATCTTTAATGGTAACGTATTCTAAGATTGCAAGAGATGCTATTTTAAAACTCTTAACATTTGTAGATACTTATTTGGAAAAATTTGTTTTTTTTTTTTTATATGATACAACCGTAACAAAATGTGTAGGTCATCTGGGTGTTTTGTTTAATAGGACTGTAGCTCTACTATAAAATGCCTGGTGTTAGATGTTAATGTTTATCCAAATAGTTTCATTGTTCTTCTTGATTGACTTATGAAATCAATTTCCACTAATGAAATATTACATTAATATGCTTGAAAAACTGGTTAGTCTTAGGGGAAAAAAGCTTTTAAAACCACTGATATTAGAGAAAATATCTATTTCACATTCCAATATGTGAATTTAGTATACTCATTATTTAAAATGTAAGTGTGAGCCAGACACAGTGGCTCAAGTATGTAATCCTAGCACTTTGGGAGGCTGAGGCAAGAGGATTGCTTGAGCCTAGGGGTTTGAGACTAGCCTAGGAAACTTGGTGAGATTTCTTCTCTACAATAAAAATAAAAAAATTAGCTGGGTGTGGTAGTGCGTACCTGTAGTTCCGGCTACTTGGAAGGCTGAGGTGGAAGGATTGCAGGAGCCCAGCAGGTTGATGCTGGGGTGGCCGTGAGTGTGCCACTGTACTTCAGCCTGGGCGATGGAGTGAGACTCCAACTCAAAAAATAAAATAAGATAAAATAATAAAATAAAGTATGTATGTGGTACTTTTAATTGCACTTGTATTTTGTTTTATGGGACATTGATTCAAGATTTTAATATTCTTCTTGATCTTCCTCAAGTAAGATAAATAATGAAAATTGAGAATTCCTGGTGTTCTCATGTAAAAACAAGAATAATTTTAGTGGTCTGAATTGAGGGTTCATGAAAAGCCACGGGTACATTAAGCTGTAAATCTGTATGGCTGAAATTTAGATTGCGGCCAAGTGGCCAAGTAGCAATTAGTAGGGCAACAAAATTATGATGTTGCTGTTTTTCAGAGTTGAAACTGGAGTTTGTAACGTTAACAAGATCAAAGTAAAGTTTAGTCAAAAGTTTTGTAGCTTTTCATAATCCATTCCTCCATACTGATGGAATAGTACCCTCCAGACACAAACATTTCCCTTTTGATAAGAGGGTTACCCTTATTACCTCTACCACTTTCACTTGTCCATTTTATATCTGTATCTTGATTTCTGCTACTTCCAATTAGTCTACTTTGAGTATTTAGGATAAAACACTTCTGAAGTTTCATCATATAAGCATTTTTTACCGTGTCTTAAAAGACTTTTTAAATCATATTTCCTAATTGCTAAAATTATTCCTTGGATCTACATTAAAACTATTTTCTTAGAAATATTATATCACATAAGTAAAAGACCATATAAACAAAGATAAACATTTTATGGATGAAGACAGAACATGAGATGATTTCCTTAGGTAAGGAACAACTATTACTAAATTAATTCTTTAAGGTCCCTTTATAGCTCTCTTATGCAGTAGCTTAGGCAAAATAGTATACCAGATAACTGTTATGTGGAAATAGTGAGGGAGATTAAACTACACCAAAATGTGTTAAAATACATATATTTATAAAATAGACTTCAATTTTAAGAAGTAAAATTAATACTATTGAAAATAGAGGTATAAAATTGATCATATAGTGGCTTCAAAAGTACACAAGTTCCTCTACTTTCAAAGGTGTGACTCTTCTGTGACTTTGTACTATATATGCCTCACTCTTTGTCCTCAGTATTATTTATTTGTTTATTTATTTATTATTTTAAAGATGTGAGGTACAATTCAAGGTTAGGTATACAAATAGTCATTGTACTGTCCTCAGTATTTCTTATTTATTTATTTAAAATATTTTTTGAATGCTTACAGAACATGCCAGGTCTTCTTCTAGGTGCTGGAGAATGAGGGAAGCAATATGGGGAAAAAGTACCCTGGAGTTTAAAGTCTACTTGGCCTGGTGTTAGACCACTGATAAATGTATTTGTTTGGTAAGTCTCAGTTTCTTCACTGTAAGGGAGGTGGGGGAGTCACATTTTCGAGTTTTCAATATGCCTTTATAAATTGAGCATTTTATTTGGTAAAGTTGCAGTTGTATTAACCTCTCATGAAGTATTTTGTTTCCCCACAAGGGATTATTTAGTATTAAGCATCCAATACATCCAGTCAGACCACAGTGAAATCTTACCCAAGGTTATATCTTGTTATACTTGTGAACAACCAGAAGGGATACCATTCTACAAATAAAAGATTGGGATGGGGATCTACTGTGGTGGTGAGAAAAGCCCTGACTATCTGAGTTGTGACTAATGTGGGTGGGGTAGGGGAAGGAAGGAGGGAGAACATGAGTGGCAGCGAGAACCAGAGCCAAAGAAGGCTTGGGAATTGCACATTTTAGGTTATTATTATTATTATTTTGAGTTGGAGTCTTACTCCATCACCCAGGCTGGAGTGCAGTAGCATGCTCATGGCCACCTCAGCATTGACCTGCTGGGCACTGGCGATCCTTCTGCCTCAGCCTTCCAAGTAGCCCGAAGTACAGGTGTGTGCTACCATGCCTGACTAATTTTTTAAAAAAATCATTGTAGAGACAAGGCCTCGCCAGGTTGCCTGGGCTGATCTTGAACCCACGGGCTCAGGCATTCCACTTGCCTCGGCCTCCCAAAGTGCTGGGATTACAGACTGAGCCACTGAGCCAGGGTGGGAATCATACATTTTAAAACATTAAGTCATTGGTTTGATGACAAGAGAAAAAAGCATGTTCTAGCTGTTAAGTGACTTCAGGAGCCGAGCCTTCTTGGACAGAAGCAAAACTAGGAGAATAAGAAAGGAGAAAAGAGTGGAGATGATCAGTGATAGTGTCAACATTAATGGCTTGTAAGTATTAAAACCATCAGTGACAGATGCAAACTAGAGATGGTGGTAACAGTTTTCTGGTGAACTTTAGAAGTAGGGATAGAGGTAGTTGGATGGAGAGAAATGAAATAAAAATACTTGTAGGAGGGCATGTAGTATATCAGTAGATCAAGGAGCAATGAGGCAGAGTCACAAGGCATTGCCTCTGTGAGAGTTCCCAACTGCAGATGAATAATGTCACCAGTTTGAGAAGTCTACTCTCCTACCTCCCAGCCTCGATTCTGAGGACAGATACTTGTAACTGGAGAAAGTTCTTGCTCTTCCCCCTTTGGAAATCACTCCTCTATTCTGTGTGTCTTATGCCTGTACAAAAGCAAAAAAGTCTTATGCCTGTACAAAAGCAAAAAAGTCTGCTGATACCTTTTAAGTCTGCTGGTACCTTTTAACCTCTAAGGATATTGTGTGAATGTAGAACCTGTAACACACACTGGTTGGTCATTTGGCCCTAGTTACTATCCATCTGCATGTGATTATCCTAGTCATATTTATAGCAAATTGCAACATATTCTGATCACTGGGAAGTATAATAGTACATCGTAGACAGACAGAGACATGGTTTAACCTAAAACCTTAAAATACATGCATCGGTATGGAAAGTTTCATCTCAGAATATTTTTTTCTGCAGTGTCTCATTCCCTATCAATTTTAGGTAGGGAGATATTTTGCTTTACCGAACTGCTTTCTGGTTGTTTGGTATTTACTATTCCACATAGATGCACCAGTTTTCTTTGCAAATAATGACACAGACAGATTACATAATTACAGATATAAAATTCTCTCATGTTGCTAAAACTAATGTAGCAACAGGATGAGTGTGTATCATCTGAATAAGCCATTTATTTTTATTAAAATATTAAGATCCATATTATGACCTCATTTAATTTATGTTCATTGTCCACTTTTTTTTTTGTTCTTCACAATTTATTGTCACTCTCTAATAATTTTTTCATATGAAAGACTGAATTCAGCAAAATAATTCTGTCACAGTCCAAATCATTTAAAATTATCTAATTATCCATTTTACAGATTACTGTAATCCAATTAACAATATTTTAAAATGTAATTTCAAAAAAATTAAAACATAAGATAGACTGAGAAACAGAATTGCTGTCTTAAAAAAAAAACCCTAATATTCATGGACTTCTGTGATTAGTCTTATGTATGAATACACACATCTTAAATAATGAGTTAGATAGCCACACATATCAAGTATGAATTTATGCTCACACATGAATTTATTTTTGATGAAAATCCATTTCATCATTTTGGTGTATTTTGAGAATGTTTTGCCCTCTTTGTTCATTGGGAAAGTATTTTTTTCCCTTTCCCTTTAGCAAGAGAGAATACATAATGCTTTACTAGAGAGGATCTTGGATGAAAATCACCTAAGAACTCCAAACTGAATGCCAAGGTAGAGTAGTGTCCATTTTGGTGGGTTTCCAAGTTCTGAACATTGGAATTTAAATGCAGTTGGAAGCCACTCTGGGTGTGTGTCAACAGAATTTGAAGTAATGCTTGTTGTGAGCTGGTCTACATGCAGGTCACACACAGATTTCATTGTGGTGTTGGAGAAGTTGGGGTCAGCTCTTGGGGAGTCCTGATGTGGAAGATCCAGGAATGCAGTAATTTTTACTTTTTAAGAAGTAACCCATTAAAACTAGATTGGGGAGAGACCTTCGATCTGGGCTTAGAGGCCTAGAGAACTGAAACCAAAAAAATGGAATTTGAATTCCATAGTATGAAGGTTTGTGACCAAAGTTGTAACTCAGATCTGCACTTTGTTTTCTCTCTTATTCAGTTCAGCATTTTTAAGATCAGAGATCAGTTTTTCCTTTATGTCATCACAGGGTTTACATTAAGTTACTTGAGTCTCTAAAATTACAACATTAAATCAGTTACATAAAACCCCAAAACTCATTCATTGTTATTCTCTTTATAATTGATGAAAAGAGGAAAGAGTCAAAGGTTGAGTAATCCTCAAATTTACACCTATGTTAAAAAGTGTTAAACTATCTTTTTCTTCAACGTTTTTCTATTTTAATTAATTAATTATTTTAAATCAATATTTTTTATTTTAATATTGTGGGGGTACAGTTAAGGGTTAGGTATACAAATATGCTTTGTTCAGCTACCCTTGTTGATAAGGGGTGTCTCCCTGTCCCCAGACAGATATTGACTACCATTAATCCCACCTCCCTTCCCCTCCTCCCCATAGTTTCTCACCACTGTCTGTCCTTTTTTTATAGTATGACGATGAATGCTCAAGGTCCGCTATATGAGTGAGAACATGTGATACTCAGATCTTTGTTTCTGTGAG